>NC_141088.1:29368568-29528568 GCF_041138505.1 Cibotium barometz | reverse complement strand
TTTCCTAGTGGTAGCATGCATAAAGTACTTATGTCTGCTATAAGATTCAAAGTAACATACTTTAATCTAAGGAGAGCGGGTGTGTAAATGCTAGAGAAAAAACATAGATATAAGAAAGGGGGGTGACATAATAATTTTTAAAGGTTTCCTTATAACCTTAAATAGGGGGGTGTTATCATTTTATGAGCATCATATATAGGGGGTTTTCTTGAGGTTCATGATGCACGTAGGTGACGTCCCCCTTTATATTGTGAGTGAATCTCCCAGGGAACACTCTAATAGACAGTCCCAAATTGATGTCAATTGATTTAGGAGAAGCGAAGACCTTGGATGTCAAACTAGATTTTGGTGCTTCCTAGGGGCATGTTTCAGATGTGGAAAATTTGGACATATTACAAGAAACTATGTTAATCAAGGGCGATTTAGAAGAGAGGAGAAAAAAATAGATGTTCAAGGCTCAAAGAACCACCTAAATCTAGCTGATTCCAATCAGAAGTTTGGAAAAGGGGGGCAGACCTAACAAAGATCTTATGATAGAAGAGGAAACCTTGCAAGATAATGGCAAAGAAAAAGTGTTAGAAGGAAGTAAAGATGATAACTGGATTATGTTGGGTAAAGGTAAAAACAAAGGGGTTAAAAATTGAGACAGACTAAAGATGAGGCCATGGGGAGGTTGAATAAAAAAGACCTCCCTTTTGGGAAACTCCATCCCGATGCTCATTTTAAAGAAGAGGTATCTTCCTTTTTTCTCCACAACTCTTTTGACTCTCTTAAAGATATAAGTTTTGGATCTTTATCCTCAAGACATTTAATTGGCAAGAGCTTGGCAAATAATGAATGGGGATGGAGAGAAATAGCAAAATGTTGAATAGGGGACCTTAGCCAGGAAATGGATGTAGTGCCCTCCACTTTTTAGTAAATATAAATCCTAGGAAAAGATTCAAAAGGTGTGACTTGAATGTAAAGGGAATCAGGGATGCCCAAAAACTGGCAGCTTTTTGGGAGTAGTGGGACGAGTGGAATTCTCAAGTATATACTATTAGGGAGCATGAGAAAAAAATAATTTTTATGGTGGTATCCCAGGGGGTTTAGTGGGGTCCTCACTATTGTTTGAAATAGGGTTGTAAAAAGAACGCGCACACAGTGGAGAATCTCAAGGGAGCACACAATGAGATGAATGATAAATAATAAATATACGTTGTACGAAGATGATAAGTATACCCCAAGATGGATGTATACTTGCACAGGGAAAAAAAACTCCTAAAGATGGCTACAAATAAGGTTGTAGGAACGCACAAACACACACAGTGGAGAAGTTGCACACAATGAGATGATAGATAGATAATGAATGTGATGTATAAAGATGATAAGTATACCCCAAGATGAGTGTATACTAGCAAGGAGAAAAAAATCTCTTAAAGAGGAAAAAAGTGCCCTGGTTGATCCTAGTGTGTTCACACACATCACTACTAAATATGGCTACAAATCTCCCCTAGAGTAATGATGTAAAAAAGGGGTGAGCTGGCACTAGAAGTACAGAGATATGCCAAGCTCTTTGGACTGTGATAGGGAGCCCAAACTAGTCTTTGGTTAAAGTTTTGCGAAAAGATTCAAACTGCTCTCATGGGAGAGCCTTCGTGAACAAATTTACCAAGTTGTCATGTGTTGGTACATAAGCCAAGATGATTTCCCTTGTAGAGCATCTCTTCCTGACGTAATGATAGTGCACCACCTCAATGTGCTTTACACGAGCATGAAAAACTGGATTCCTCGCAACTACCATAGCGCTCCGACTATCAGTGAGGATGAAAGTGGCAGAGGACTCGTCCCTTATACCCAAATTAGCAATCAGGTGCCTAAGCCAAACACACTCAATTGACGCTTCCCTATACTCAACTTCACAGCTAGAAGTGGCCAGAGTGGAGTGCTTCTTGCTGAGCTATGATATATATGAACCACTGAGGTGAAACCACTCGTGGACACGTGTGCCATAACATCCACCCCAATCTGAGTTTGTAAATGCATGCAGTTATGATTTACCTCCCTTGGGATATAATAACTCGATGTCATGTGCAAGACATGTGGAGCTATTTTCTTAAAGGGCAGTAATATAAAGAATAAGATTAGAGCTAGATCAGGACTTGATTCAGGAATTGCAAAAGCTAGGTGTGGATAGGGAAGACACCGAAGCAACCCAAGGAGCTGTTGGCCAGCATTTATGAAGACTGATCTGAGTTGGTTGCAGCAGCAAATGAAGGGGACTTGTCCAGGGATCTAGCCAACAGTGGGTCGGTCAGCTCACAGTGGTTTTCTCAAGCTATAAATAGCATTGTGTGAAGTTCTTGTGATTCATTCAGTCCCTAATGGATTGAGTCACAAACTAGGGTTTAGATTATGTGTTTCCACCTAGTGATGGGGCAGTCGATGGCTAGCCAAGATTTGTAAATCCTTTTTGTACTATAGAATATACTGAAACTTATCTCTCTCTCTCTCTCTCTCTCTCTCTCTCTCTCTCTCTCTCTCTCTCTCTCTCTTCTCCATCTTCTGTATGCGTTTTCCAGGGTGGTGTTTTGGGCTGAAAGAAGACTCCTAGAGCTTTTGCATGTGACATTAGTATTAAAGCTTTAGATTGATTCCGAGATATTGTTGCTTCCCACGTCCCACCCATCCTTACTACATCACCCTTACTACATCGCGCATGGATAAAACCATCGCTTGTGTCTTGATCTTTTGGTGGTGTGGGGACTAAGCAACATTGTTTCAACATCAAGCTCAATAAAGCTAAACATGGATTCAGTCCCAGATGAAGGTTCACAGGTCTAAGGTACAGGAAAGTGCACAAGCTTAAGGCCTAAGGAAAGGAACAAGACATTGAAGAAATTCCTAGGAGGTTGGCTAGACAAGACCCAAGGGGAATGGGAGTCTTATGAGTCGGGTGCCACTTGGGGCACACTAAGAAAGGATTTCAGGAAATGGTTCTAAGGGAGGATGATCCTCCAAGGTGTGGAGTGAGAGTGCCAGACTTAATACTCAAGAAAAGAAGACCAAAGAAAGTGTTCATGGACAGGGCATGAAGGGAAAAGGGACAAGACGAAACAAGTGCATAGATCTTCATAAGAGTTGGAATGGATTTGGAGACCAGCCAAGGTTTTTAGTGAAAAGGTTACAAGGAAGGGAAGGATGACAGGTTTGGGAATCCAGGGATGTATAGAGATGTGCCAGGCTCTTTGGACTATGATAGGGAGCCCTGACTAGTCTCCAAAGGGAAGTAAGTTTAAAGCTTTGCGAAAAGACTCAAATTGCTCTCATGGGGGAGAGCCTTAGTGAACAAATCTGCCAAGTTGTCATGTGTTAGCACATAAGCTAAGTTGATTTCCCCTGCAAAGCATCCCTTGACATAATGATAGTGCGCCTCAATGTGCTTTGTGCGAGCATGAAAAACTAGATTCCTCACAACTGCCATAGCGCTCTGACTATCAATGAAGATGGTAGTGGCTGAGGACTCGCCAATACCCAAATCAGTGAAATAAGGTGCCTAAGCCAAACACACTCAACTGATGTTGCCTCCTGTACTTAGCCTCACAATAGAAGTGGCCACAGTGGGTTGCTTCTTGCTGAGCCGTGATATACATGAACCACCAAGGCGAAAGTAAAAACCACTCATGTGTCATAACATCCACCCCAATCTGAGTCTGTAAATGCATGTAGTTGTGATAGTGTGCCTCAATGTTCTTTGTGCGAGCATGAAAAACTAGATTCCTCAACTGCCATAGCACTCTGACTATCAATGAAGATGGTAGTGGCTGAGGACTCGCCAATCCCCAAATCAGTAAAATAAGGTGCCTAAGCCAAACACACTCAACTGACACTTCCCTGTACTTAGCCTCACAACTAGAAGTGACCATAGTGGGTTGCTTCTTGTTGCTGAGCCGTGATATACATGAACCACCAAGGCGAAAGTAAAAACCACTCATGTGTCATAACATCCACCCCAATCTGAATTTGTAAATGCATGTAGTTGTGATTTATGTCCCTTGAGATAAAATAACCCAATGTCATGTGCAGGCTTAACCCAAAGCTATTTTCTTGAAGGGCAGCAAGATAAAGAATAAGATTAGAACTAGATCAAGAATTGATTTAGGAATTGCAAAAGCTAGGTGTGGATAGGAAAGACACTGGAGCAACGTAAGGAGCTGTCGGTCAGCATTTATGAAGATTGATCTGAGTCAACCAAAAAATGAAGGGGACTTGCCTAGGGATTTGGCTGACAATAGGTCAGCCAGTTCTTGTGATTCATTCAGTACCTAGTGGATTAAGTCATAAACTAGGGTTTGGATTAGGTGTTTCCACCTTTTGATGGGGTAGCCAATGGCTAGCCAAGATTTGTACATCCTTTTTGTACTATAGAATATACTGAAACTCAGCTAATCTCTCTCTCTCTCTCTCTCTCTCTCTCTCTCTCTCTCTTATGTATGCGTTTTGCATCAAGCATGTTCTAGGATGGTGTTTAGGGCTGGAAGAAGACTCCCATAGCTTTCGCATGTGACACCCAAAGTGCTTGGTGCCCTTTACCGAACAGAATACCCATTTGACAGACTGCCATAGCTTTGTGCTTGGGCTATGCATAAATCTGCTCAATATTGAGACCACATACTGAATGTCAAGTCTGGTGTTACACAAAAAGATAAGGCATCCAATAGCTTCTTAATACAAGCCAATATCAAAAGAGTCACTTGCATCTTCAAGACTTAGTCGTAAACGTGGCTCCATACAGGTTTACAATCTTCAAGATTGAACCTCTTCAATAATGCATCTATGTATTTTCTTTGTAGCATAATAGTGTCATCATTACGGTGCCAAATCGCAATGCCCAAATAATAGTACAATAGTCCAAGATCTGACATATCAAAAGACTTCTCTAAATCAGCTATATAAAAGCTAAAATATGGTCATCATTAGAGCTTGTGAGCATCATGTCATCAACGTATAACATGATGACTAATAAAACATCCTTAGTCCTCTTAATATAGAGGGTACTGTCAGTTGGATTGTTACAAAAATCTTGTGCAATAAGTATGCATGCATCTTTTTGTACCATGCTCTGGGAGCGTGCTTAAGACCATATAAAGCTTTCTTCAAATCTGCATACTTTTGATGCCTAACTTTTTTGAACAAAACCACGAGGCTTAGATACATAGACCTCTTCATGCAAATCTCGATTTAAGAAGAAAGTAGTTTTAATATCAAACTGACATTTATGTGCTGCTAATGTAATGATACTCCACATGGTAGTCATACGTCATGTGGGTGCAAAGGTTTTACCATAGTCAATCCCTTGCTCTTGTGCATAACCCTTTGCAACAAGCCTAACTTTGTATCACTTAACACTGATGTCTGCTCTATGTTTAAGCTTGTAAACCCATTTCGTACCAATGGCCTTCTTGCCAAGAAGCAAGGCTACCATATTCCATTTATCATTCTTGAGTATCGAAACGTACTCAGGTTGCATAACACTCATCCATTTTCAAATTCCTTTACTTCATCAAAGGAGATAGGTTCCTCTTCATTACATAAATTGGCAATAAGAGCATGACTTGTGTCAACATGAGATGTGTGATGAAAACCTGCATGTGTTCTGCTCGACAAAGGAGTGGTCGATTTGCTATCATGTAATGTTTGCACCAACCATTTTGGCATGCTTTTTGACTCCTCAATTTTCCTTCTTTCCTCATCAATTGCATTATCCACATTTGTCTCATCAATAGACTGATTTGTGGGCTGAAAAACATGTTGATTTGTAGCATTCCTTTGATTACCCAAATTCTCTACATGCTTGTGTCATGCATTGAACAATGGAAGGAGAGTGTCGAATATGTCCTGCAAACCTACAGTTTTTTGTTTTTTACATGAAAGCAAGGGCTGAATTGCATCTTCCACAAATACAACATCTTTTCTCACAAGAATCCACTTGGTAGCAGGATGATAGAGACAATAACCTTTACTTTCCAAGCTGTACCCCACAAAAATACATTTAATAGACTTATCATCAAGCTTGCTGGTAAATTTTCTTAGGCACAAGTGCATAAGCAAGACAACCAAAAATGTGTAAGTGAGCCACATAGGGTTTTTTGCCATTCTAAGCTTCAAAAGGAATAATTGTCTGCAAAGCCTTTGTAGGACACCTATTCAAAACATATGTTGCACACATGACTGCTTCAGAGCTCGAAACCATAAGGTAACTCCTGACTTTTGACCATACAATGTGACATCTCCATGATGAGAGACATGTTTATACGTTCAGCCACACAGTTTTGCTAAGGTGTATAGGGCACAGTACAATGGTGTTGTATCCCATGATCAGCCATGTATATATGAAACTTCTATATATACTCCTCCCCTCGATCAATACACAGGGTACCAATCTTACATGCATAAACATTTTCAACCATAGCAACAAAGTGCTTGAAGCACATAAAAACCTCTGATTTCTGTTTCAATGGATATACCTAGGTATGTCTGGAATAATCAAGCGCAATGAATGTGACAAAATAGAGGTATCCCCCCTATAATAGATGGCATCCTCATAGGACCACATACTTCACTGTGTATAAATTGCAGCTCTAGTTGAACCATCTTTGGGAAATGATGCCCACTACATTTTTCCAAGAATACAACCCTCACAAACATGTTTGATAGGGGCTTCCAGATGTGGCAGCTCAGACACCATGTCATGCTTATACAAATGCAACAAACTGCCAAAGTTCAAGTGACCAAAGCGTGCATGCCACAACTTAGCAACATCCAAAGCCTTTGTGGTTACAGAGACTGTACATACATCATGCTTTTGTCTTTCATGTGCATCTAGCTTGTAAATACCATGATACAAAGTACCAGAAGCAACAATTGTATTGCCATTACTGCAATGATGAACAATACATCTATCATCCACAAGCTGAACCACTAAGCTTGCCTTAGTAATGGTAGAGACATATAACAAGTTCTTCTTGATCCCTGGTACATATAATACATCTGAGAGCGTAATTGTTCCACCATTTGTAGCAATGAGAACAATTTTACCAACTCTTTTTACATGAATGAGGAGTTGTTTGCACACATAAACAGTGTTTCCCTGTGGAGGAGATTTAAGTGATGAGAATAAACTATGATGAGAAGTAACGTGCTTACTAGCACCACTATTAAAATATCGGACTGTATATCTGTAATAGCCATTCATACATCCTTATACGAAGGGTCAAAACTACACTGCACAATGAAAGCCCAATCATCATGTGCATAGTTTGCAGATTCTTTGTTTTCTGCATTAGATGCTGATGCATTAGCTATAGCCATACCTGAGTTTTCTTTTTCTCCTTCTCTAGCTGTTTCCTACACTCATTAATGTAGTGACCAGGTTTCTTGTTGCAATAGTTGCATTTGTCCTTTTTCTCTGTCTTGTTGCCTTCCTTATCTGTAGGCTTGCCCGATGACTCTGATTTTGGCTTCTTGTAACTACCCTAAGGAAAGGATTTACCCTTGCCTCTTTATTGGCTAGCAATAAAAGCTTGATCTCCTATGTATGACATATATGTTTTGCCTGGATTGCTCTTCTTGCAAGAGCACAGAAACCAACTCCTTAAACTTTAAGGCATTTGGATTGCCTTTCATCACATGAGTCTAATGGTAGAAGCAAAACCTTGATATGAGTTTGGCAATGCATTCAAGACAGTAGGCACCAATGAACTATCAGGATATGCTTCATCAACACTAGCCAACTGTTCCTTAAAATCCCTGTTTTTTGTAAGGAAACTGTCCATGGAGTCTCCCTCATCCATATGCTCTGATTCTAGTTTCTTGCGTAGATAAGCAACATATACTTTATTATGTACCTAATACAATGACACAAATGTATCCCATGCATGTTTTGCAGCCTTGCATGACCGAATATGAGGAATGATACTCCTATTTTCTGACAAAGCAAGAAATGCATGTTCTTACACATCTCTTCCATCCCACTTTGTTCTGTGTATACACTAGGTATGCTATGTTGTGGTAATGCACCATGTGAAATTGAGTCTGCGTCTGCAGATGTGCCTTCTACATCATGTTCATCAGAGGAACCATGACATTTCTCAGTACCAACCAACAACATTCCATAGCCCTTTGGCTACCAATACATGCCACATCATATAGGATCATAATGGGTAGTGTGTCTCGTTAAGCTTATCCTCAATGGATAACATCCGAAATACATCACTATCTACCATTTTTTATAATACATCCGAAATACATCACTATCTACCATTTCTGATAATACCCAAGCAAGTAATTATGTAACTTGCAAGTGCTAAGTGTTGCTTTGATGCAACCAAGGTGGCTGCTACTAAGGCCACTGACAATGAAGACTTGCAAAGTGTGAAAAAAATGTAGAGTAATGTGAGTAAAATTTTTACCGGTATTATGTAGAGATCGATGTTATTGAAGTGTAGCTCATAGACAAGATCCACGACGACGTGGTGAGTGTCTGTTGATGCTTTCTCATGTATCTGCACACCCTTCTGTAGATCTATCAATACCACTCTAGAATCTGATGAAGAACAATGCACACCCTTCTGTAGATATGTCAATACTACTCCAGAATATGATGAAGAACAATGCAAATGAACAATGCAAATCTGATCCCCGAAGATGTCTACAGAAAATCGAAAACTGCACAAAAGGCCCCCAAAACGTGCCCAAAATGAAAATCTGATTGAAAACTTTAGTACAAAGTCTACACAAAGTATTGCACACTTCACAGTCCTCTTTCTTCTCCCAGAAGGGCTCCTTGATCCAATTTGAGAGGCGACTCGTGGGTGAAGGGTAGGTAGCAGCAAGGAGTGTATGCTCCAATACCAAATGTTCGAAATAGGGTTGTAGGAATGCACACACATCATATATATAGTGGAGAAGCTCAAGTGAGCACAAAATGAGATAATAGATAGATAATGAATGTGTGCTGTACAAAGATGATAAGTATACCCCAAGATAGGTGTATACTAGCACAGTGTAAAAAACCTCCTAAAGAAGGAAAAAATACCCCGACTAGTCCTAGTGCGTTCACACACATCACTACCAAATATGGATACAACTATAGTTCATGATACTCTCAAACTTGTGGTGATAGCCAACCACCCTAATGGAAGAATTCTTGTCTTAGAAATCTAGATAGAAGAGGAGAAACTTTGGATCATTAATATATATGGTGTCCACAATAATAAAATAAGAACTACCATGTGGGAGTAGATAAACAAACTAAACTGTCAATGCCCATGTATTTTAGCTAGAGATTTCAACATGGTTGAACTATATATAGACAAAAAAGGAGGGTCCACTATCTTAATGGGTAAAGAATCTCAAATCCTATCTTGACTTGTTGGATGGAAGAAATCTAGGGGATTACAAACAAAGTCGTTCATCCTAATCAATGGTGAGTAATCTATAGACTTGTTAAATATAATATGGCTTTCTAGGATGGCCTTTCTCTGGAGTTTTTCATTGAGTTTTAGTTTGCCTTGAAGGGCTTTATGTTCCAAATATGTAATCATGCTTTCTTACATGGATCTCTTGATAGAGATCATGTTGGGAGTTATAAAATTAATTTGAAAGCAAGAAACTTGCAATAATTTTTCCCACTCGAGACCCATCTCCCTCCTCTCAGTAGTGATAAAAGCTATAGCTTCTAGATTAAGTCCCATACTTCATAAGATAATCTCTGATATGCAACATGGATTCATCAAAGGAAGATCTATTTATAACAACATTTTTGCTACTATGATTGGAAAAGTACATGCTATTATTTCCAACCAACATTGTATTATGATGGAAAAAGCTTATGATAGAGTTCATTGGTCCTTCATCTCAAGAGTTATGGAGAAATGGGTTTTGGGACAAGAATGGGAAAATGCATATATTCACTTGCCTATGGTGCTTCTTCTCAACAACTGTTATTGAATGATCATCTAGTATGACGCTTTGGAATCCAAAGATATATTTGAAGGCTTGTGGAGTGGCTCCCCTTTTGTTTTCTATTACTACTCATCCTCTCATTCTAGTCCTAGAAGATGCTGTGAAGAAGGATCAAATCAAAGGGATTAACTTGATGAATTCTTAACCCATTCTCTTAGGGTTAACAAGAGCTACTACCATTATCTTATATCAAGGATTCAAGGTAGATACACCAAAAGGTCATACATTCAAGATATGAAACAATGGTGTCCTAATCTACAACTTGGACGGGCGCCCGTAATGGTCTGATGAAATACTTATGGCGATTCCCGCTTCAAGAGCTTGTGGTAGTAAGTTACGATGAAGTCCCAAGTGATATACTTCATGGATATATTATGAAAGTAGTCATTGTAATATCATTAGGCCTCTTATGAGCCTAAAGTGCCCAGCCGGCCACACTTTAAGTGAGTGTGAATACTTATGGCCATGTACATAAGTGAATATCTCTCATAATACAAAGAACTCTCCCATTGTGCAATAGAGTCTTGCTCTTGCTAATCCTCTTGCTAATATCTCCCTAATCCATGCTAGTGAGTGTGTGTGAGTGAAGTGAGATGAGAGAAGGGACGAGTACACGTAGTGCAACGCGGTGGTGTGACAACGCTCGCGGAAGGCACGGTGGAATTGCTTCTCAAGAAGTTGTAGAGCTTGGAGACCTCAAAGGTTACGAGCTCGGCCATTGGAAAGATCCTCACGACATGCTCACAAGAATTTTAAAAAAATGCAATCACTCGCAAAAATCGCACCATCCCCACCCGTTAAGAATTCTCGCTAATCTCTCTAACACTTTCATTTACTAACTAGCCCTTCTTATTCCTTCCGGAGGAACAAAGACCATTGAACGTTACTCAACATCAAAATTCATCAACAAAGCTTGTCAATTCTTCCCACACAAAGGTCTTCAAACGACACGATCATGAGGATGCGATTGGCATCAAGAGGGGGGAATGTTAACCCATTCCTAGGGTTAACAAGAGCTACTGCTATTATCTTATATCAAGGAGTCAAGGTCGATACACCAAAAGTTCATACATTCAAAGATATGAAGAAATGGTGTCCAAATCTACAACTTGAACGGGCACCCGTAATGGTCCAATGGAACACTTGTGGTGATTCCCGCTTTAAGAGCATGTGGTAGTAAGTTAGGATGAAGTACCAAGTGATGTACTTCATGGATATATTATGATAATAGTTATTGTAATAGCATTAGGCCTCTTATGAGCCTAAAGTGCCTGTCTGGCCACAGTTTAAGTGAGTGTGAACACTTATGGCCATGTGTATAAGTGTATCTCTCATAATACAAAGAACTTCTCCCATTGTGCAATAGAGTCTTGCTCTTGCTAATATCTCTCTAATCCATGCTAGTGAGTATGTGTGAGTGAAGTGAGGTGAGAGGAGAGACGAGTACATGTAGTGCAACGCGGCAGTGTGACAACGCTCACAGGAGGCACGATGAAATTGCTTCTCAAGGAGTTGTAGAGCTTGGAGACCTCAAGGGTTACGTGCTCGGCCATTGGAAAGATCCTCACGACATGCTCACAAAAATAAAATAAAAATGCAATCACTCGCAAAAACACCACCACCCCCACTCGTTAAGAATTCCCGCTAATCTCTAACACTTTCATTTACTAACTAGCCCTTCTTATTCCTTCCGGAGGAAAAAAGACCATTGAACATTACTCAATATCAAAATTCATCAACAAAGCTTGTCAATTGTCCCCACACAAAGGTCTTCAAAGACACGATCAACGAGGATGCGATTAGCATCAAGAAGGGGGGAATGTTAACCCATTCCTAGGGTTAACAAGAGATACTGCTATTATCTTATATCAAGGAGTTAAGGTAGATACACCAAAAGTTCATACATTCAAAGATATGAAGAAATGGTGTCCAAATCTACAACTTGAACAAGCACCCGTAATGGTCCAATGGAACACTTGTGGTGATTCTCACTTTAAGAGCATGTGGTAGTAAGTAAGGATGAAGTACCAAGTGATGTGCTTCATGGATATATTATGATAGTAGTCATTGTAATAGCATTAGACCTCTTATGAGCCTAAAGTACCTGCTTGGCCACAGTTTAAGTGAGTGTGAACACTTATGGCCATGTATATAAGTGAATATCTCTCATAATACAAAGAACTTTTTGTTGAAATTAGAGCATTGTGATGAGCTATGGTGGATCAAACACTAGAATCAACATCATTAATAAAATAATTAGTAAATAATTAAGACATAATTAGTAGGTAATTAACAAATAGATTAATGTAGGCATGGATACTCAAAAACCAGCAACTTCTCATTAGGGCAATGCCTCAATTTATAGAGTTTACATCAAGCATCTAATCCCACTGATTTCTCCTTGATTCACTCCACCTCTTTTCCCTGATTCTCTCCACCTCTTCACTTTTCTCAGAATATCTCCACACTTCCCAGAATATCTCCACACTTCCTAAATCTTCTCATGCTACCCTTTATTCTCTCCCAGTAGATTCTTCTCACCTTTTCATAGGTTCTTTCACATTTACATCTTCTCTTTTACAGCCTCTAACCAAGGGCTTGTTCCCGCACACACCCTATTCACTTGTATTTTCAACACTTTTTTCATTGTGCAATAGAGTCTTACTCTTGCTAATCCTCTTACTAATCTCTCTCTAATCCATGCTAGTGAGTATGTGTGAGTGAAGTGAGGTAAGAGGAGGGACGAGTACATGTAGTGCAACATTGCGGTGTGACAACGCTCACGGGAGGCACGATGAAATTGCTTCTCAAGGAGTTGTAGAGCTTAGAGACCTCAAGGGTTACGTGCTCGGCCATTGGAAAGATCCTCACGACATGCTCACAAAAATAAAAAAAATACAATCACTCGCAAAAACCCCACCACCCCTCTAACACTTTCATTTACTAACTAGCCTTTTTTATTCCTTCTGAAGGAACAAAGACCATTGAACATCACTCAACATCAAAAGCCATCAACAAAGCTTGTCAATTCTCCCCACACAAAGGTCTTCAACGCGATCACGCGAGGACGCGATCGGCATCAGAAAGGAGAGAATGTTAACCCATTCCTGGGGTTAATAAGAGCTAATGATATTATCTTATATCAAGGAGTCAAGGTAGATACACCAAAAGTTCATACATTCAAGATATGAAGCAATGGTGTCCAAATCTACAACTTGGACGGGTGCCCGTAATGGTCCGATGGAATACTTCTGACGATTCCCGCTTCAAGAGCGTGTGATAGTAAGTTATGATGTCTCAAGTGATGTACTTCATGGATATATTATGAGTAGTCATTGTAATAGCATTAGGCCTCTTATGAACTTAAAGTGCCCGATTGGCCACAGTTTAAGTGAGTGTGAACACTTATGGCCATCATGTATATAAGTGAATATCTCTCATAATACAAAGAACTCTCCCATTGTGCAATAGAGTCTTGCTCTTGCTAATCTTTTCCTAATCCATGCTAGTGTGTGTGTGAGTGAAGTGAGATGAGAGGAGGGACGAGTACATGAGATGAGAGGAGGGACGAGTACACGTAGTGCAACAACGCGATGGTCTGATAACACTCGTCTCGCGGAAGGCACGATAGATTTGGTTCTTGAGGAGTTGTAGAGCTTGGAGACTTCAAGGGTTATGAGCTCGGCCATTGGAAAAATCCTCACGACAGTTGCGGTTCACCAAGTAATCTCCTTGTTGGAGGTGTTTCGAAGGGGGTTTGGGTGAGCCATAACATGAATGGGGAACAAATGGCCATTCATTATTTTGTTGATGACTCTTTGCTCTTCTTACATACTAACAACAATATTAGGAGTCCACTCTCTTTGGTTCAACTTTTTGCAAGTGTATCTGAATCAAAGTGCAACATTTTCAAGTCTAGGATGACTAGCCTAATGGAAGAGGGTTCCTTTCATATTTCTAGATGGGGATGTCAAGTAATTAACAAAGGGGAGATCTTCAAACATCTAGGGCCTCCTATAGGTGTTAGGGTTACTAATAAGGCACTAGAGTTAAGTGGGCTCTTGATAAAGTTATCAACAAGATTAGAAAATGGGATACATTTTTTGGCCCTTTCACACTAAAGTGGAGGTTATCAATTCAATATTAAATGCATATATCATGTTTCTGTACCCTATCTTGGATTTTAGGAAAGGTCACTAGAACACACTTATCTCACACATCAAGAGGTTTCTTTGGAAAATTAAAAGGGGACAAAGAGCTTTTTAGCTTGCCTCGAAAATAATATCTCCCAAAGGAGTTAGGTGGTTTGGGATTCTATACTTTCCCATTCATGCTAAGGGGCAAGTGTTCTCACATTTTTGCCCAGGTTCCTTTCTTAGGTGTCAAAGCCAAAGGTGTCAAGCAGGGTTTGATATGGTTAGATAAAGTGTTCTCTTTTCCCCCCCTCAAAATGTTAAATGTACCTTTTTGTGACTTTTTGGTCAATATTTGGAAAAAGCACCTTGGTCTGGTGAGATGGAATGGATCTACTAGATTTACTAGAAATTCCTTATTCTTATTGAATATTTGATGGTCTCATTTCTTTACTAAGCCTCTAGCGAGACTAGATAAACAAGCTGCCAAGGCCTTGAACAACAAAGTAATCTCCTAATTTGGTGATCTTTGGGGAGGACTTGCTAAAGGGTGGAACAATATGAGATAGATCAGCAACATCCTTCCCATTAATCTCAGGGAAGGGAGGTTATTGAGAACATGTGTTAGACATTGTGGAAGGGCTAGTCATTCCACTACCTGTAATAGAGAAACTTGGATTAAATATTGGCATTGGATTGGGGGGAGAGGGGGTCCACTAGAATCAAAAACCAACTTGTTATATAAGCATTGCATTGGGTCCTTGAGAAATGTGGTCTACTTCAATCAAATTTGGAGAGTAAAATAGGGCCTCTCTACTTGGCAAAAGAGATGGAAATTCAAAATACCGAAAAGTCAGGCTTTTTCTATGGAAAGTGTTAATGAGAGCTCTACCTCTAGGATTCAAACTAGTAAAAAGGGGGTTCACTTCTGGGAGCTCTACCTCTAGGATTCAAACTAGGGCTTACTTCTTCTGGGAAATGCCCTAGGTGTCTTACTAACCTAGAGGATGGATGGCATGTTTTTTGGGCCTGCCCTACTTTGAAACCCTTTTGGGGAGCAATGAATAGATGGGTTTGGCACTAGACTAACGTGGTCTAACTAGCTTATTATAGTGAGGAAGAGATTGAGGGGGGAGACCTAACTTTGCTAATTGCTATGATTAGATTTTCTTGTTTGTGGGAAATTTGGACACTAAGAATGGTAGGATATTTAACTCTAATAATGCTCAAGGCTTGGATTGTGATCAGGTCAAAATAAAAATTTGGACATCTAAGAATGGTAGGATCTTTAACTCTGATAATTCTCAAGGCTTGGATTGTGATTAGGTCAAAATATCCCGCAAAACCACCTACTATTCTTTTGCAAAGGTTAATTGCTTACATAACTATGAAATATGTGAGCTGCTATCCAAAGTCTTAATGAATATTGAGGAGGCTTTGACACATACACATGAGGCAAATATGGACCAAAAACTCAAACATGGATTAAGAAGACTAAATAGCATGTCTACACATTTTTTTGTTTGATGGAGTATAATAGACCCGATGTTACAATATGGGTGAAAGATGGGATCTTGGAGGAGTACACTCCCAGAGGCACTACCATAGAATCAATGTTGAGGGGTAGTATGGATTTGGGTTATCATATCAGATATGCGGCAAGTCCTCGTTTATTTAGGAAGATGGAATGTGGGACTTCATTTGTGATGTGCTGAACTCAAAGAATTAGTTGGCTAGCGGAGCCTTTGTATTTTGAGGTTGTTACAATGAGGACTTGATGTAAGATTCCCCCTTTTTTTAAATGGTATATATGAAAATATTAATTCTCCAAAAAAAAAGAACAATTGAACAAATAACACAAATAAATAAAAGGAAAAAAGATTCCCTTTTTTTTAAATGGTATATATGAAAATATTAATTCTCCAAAAAAAAGAACAGTTGAACAAATAACACAAATAAATAAAAGGGGAAAAGAGAAGCGTGATAACAATATCCAAAGGGTAACCAACGAGTGCTAGCTCATCTGGTAGAGTGTTGGTCTCTACTCCCAAGGTCTTGTGTTCAAGTCTTGAAGGCCTCGTTAGGTACCTACCCTTGATGGGTTGATTATAAGCATGTACAATAGGTTCGCCAACCCTCACCCCGGTGGGGCCACTTCCACGTCACGGAGGCTGGGTGTGTGTTTCTGAATTTCCTGTACCTTTGGAAAAATAAAAGAAAATCCAAAGGGTAACCCAAAATGCACTATAAAAATTAATAACGGAATAGTACTATACAGAATGTGTCATGACCTCGGAGATCACTTCAAATTATATGAGAAATTGTCAACAACGAGACCTACAAATGATGGAGTCGCAAAGACGATTTCTAGAACGTTGAAAAGTTTGACAAAACGGCAGCGTGGTAGGCAAGAGCTGAGAACTACGTGAAGAAGACTGACTCTTTTGAGAGCGCCATAAAGAGGGCAGCACCGAACACGCAACAGCAAGCTAGATCATACATCTAATTCACGCACACACAGAGAGAGCACGCGCACAGGATTCGCATTAAGCCAACTAATTAGCGATAATCCGAACTCAGCTCTCTAGTAATTAATTAATCTGAACATGGCGGCGGCGCTTTTCGGAGACAAGCTGGAGTGCAAGGTGTCCGCCAACAGGATGTGGCGCGCCGCCTTCGAGGATGCCAACAACTGCCTGCCCAAGGCGCTGCCGCAGGCGATCGCGAGCGTGGAATACTCGGGCAGCGGCTTCCAGCCAGGCTCCGTGAGAACCATCCACTTCCACAAGAGTAAGCATATATGGCAGCTGCTCGATCCCATGATCAAATTTGAGGCGGAAGATACTGATTGATTGATTGATTGCTCGCAGGCCACGCTGAGCATATCGCTCGGGAGAAGCACCCGGAGCACCTGGTGCTGCACATCAAGGAGAAGCTGGAGGAGGTGGATCACGAGGCCCTCAAGCTGAAGGCGGAGGTGGTGGAAGGCGGCTTCCTGGGCATCCTCGTGAAGAAGTACAAGTACACAGTGCAGGTCAAGGAAGGGGCCGAGCCAGACACCTGCGTGGTGTACTGGTACTTCGAATACGAGGCCCTCTCCGAGAAGCACCAGGTAAATGATTTGGGTCGCACATTCTAGCTGTATCTAATTAATCCTTTGCTAAGTATCTAATTAATCCTTTGCTAATTACCACTCTCTGTCCATTTGGGAACAGGCCCATGTGCCCGCCGCGCTCAAGGATGCCGTCCCCAAGAGCTTCAAGGGGCTCGAAGCGTTCTTGCTCACCCACGACGACTACCTTGCCTAGAACTCCTATTTTTCCACTTTCTCTCACTAGTTTTCTTTGTTTCTTCCATGTGTCTACTCTATGGATCCCCCCCTTCCAAAAAACTTGAAGTGTCTATTTCTCTCTCTCCGTCTCCTTCAAGCAGTCCACCTTGCTTTTGATGCAAACCTCTTGAAGCATACATGTAACCTTACACCAATATGACAAAGTACACATGTGACGATATTCTTATCCCTATAGAAACAAGGTTTTGTCCCCCCTCTCTCTCTCTCTCTCTCTCTCTCTCTCTCTCTCTTCCCCCAAAAAACACACACACACACAAAAACAAAAGGTCAATATATAAATCTCTCTCCAAACACACACATAAAAAAAGGTCAATATATAAATCAAGATCTCTCACACACACAAAAAAGGTCAATATATAAATTAAGATCTCACACACACACACAAAAAAAAGGTCAATATATAAATTAAGATCTTCTCTTTAGTTACATAAAAAAACTTCCCTAAACTACCCATTTGTGATTTTGAGAGAGAGAGAGAGAGAGAGAGAGAGAGAGAGAGAGAGAGAGATGGAATAGAAACTCATGTGATACATATGTAGGTTGGATAGTTAAAGTGTGTGGAGCCCAAGCATGACCTACTAGACCAATACAAAGTCTTAGAAGAGAACACTTAAGGTTTTAGTCACAAAGAACGTAGCAAGGGTATATATGACAAACACGAGATTTAGGGCTCCTCACAACACTGAGATAAATATTTCAAGTTAGGACACATGGCTTTTAAAGTTTACCCCAAAAAAAAACACAGACACCATTAGAACATGTGCTATTCAAATACAATATAAGATAGATAAGTTCGAATGGGCATACTAAAACAAAGTCTCTTTTCTACATCCACCATTAGAATGAATGCATCTTTGGGCTTTCTTCCTGTTAGAGGACCAAAATAATGATTATATGTCTCAACTCCCAAGACTGCATTGTCAACTTCTCCACCTATATGCATAAGAGCTTCCATTAATCTTATTTTTTTTCCAAAAACCTAATTTATTGCACCATTTGGTTTATTAAGATGTACTATTATTTACTTCCAATACTCAATCATATATTGTGAAAAAGAGAATGTTGGCTTTTTGTTCTACCCAATCTTACTTAAACATAATTTATTCTTGATTCTAGATATAACTTACAAGTGGTCCTTTATGTGATTAAGCATTTGAACAAATTTAGATTATTCAATTGGGTAGTATTAGGCTCCCTTGATTGTCACCTTCCTTTGACATCCAATGAGATGTTTTTGAGTGTACTATATATTCCATGATTGGTACATTTTCTTACATGAAAAACCTCAATTGAAGTGCTTTAGAGTGCCCAACCAAAGCACCTTGATCATTACATAAGTATTCCTTGTTACATGCATCAAAGTTTGGAGCCTAAGTCATAAAAAATAGTGCTAGATAGGAGCTTTCACAAAATGTAAATAATGTTAGATAAGAGCTTTCATAAAAAATAGTTCTAGAAAAGAGCTTTCACAAAATCTAAATATCTCTCCATTAGATGTGGAAATATAAGTGTCTAGTTGCATCAATATCCTCATGTGTGGCCAACCATCAAAAAGTCCAATTGTATCATTTTTTTATGTGCCTCTAGAGCAACTGGTAGTGATAGGTATATAAACAAGTATCTTTTCTTGTTTTTAGAGCAGCAGCAGCTGTCAAGAGTTCTTTAGAAGTAGTAAAGTGGGTACATTTAAAAGATGAAATATTTGAATGTTTTGGCACCATTATTGTCCAAGATGCTATGAAAATCCAAGGTCTTTCTTAAAGTTAAACTATTTAGCAATGCGCATACTTTGAGCCAAGTACTTTACCATTACTATGAAACTTTAGCATATGAAGGCAAAATATCGATAGCAAAACAACCGTATTGTCCTTATCCAAAGCCATATGTTATCAACTTTGTTCTATCACTAAAAGTGATAGTTGATATGTCTGTTAGAGATTGAAGATTAGGATAGATCTTGGACTTGAGTCCAAGAGTTAGAGATTTGGACCTTATCCCATGGCAAACCTTTAGATCTTTAAACCTTTAGCTAGAATATTTGATTAATTTTTGGACTTAAGTCCAAGGTGTACGTACCTTTAGGCTATGTGTCCACAATAACCCTTTGTGATTTGAGTACAACACCTAGATGGTTGAGACAGTTTTATTATTTCTCGAGTCCTAGGTGTACTTTAGGACATGTTCAATGGCTATAACTTTGTGATATTTATTGAACATGAGTCTAAGGTGCCCCTCTAGGCCTTGCCCTAGAGATAGAAGACTGACAAAGTTTTTAGACTTCAATCCAAGAGCTAGATTATTTTGATAGTTTTAGGGCTTTAGGCAAGGTTAAGTCCAAATGCTAGAAGATTTAGATAGTTTTAAATCTTTTAAAAAAAGGTAACACCTTTTGGTTATGAATTCAAGGAAAAGAATTTTGGGATCTTTGTTGGACTTGAGTCCAAGGCCTATCTTGGTGGATTTCAATGCTCCACCCTCATATTGTAATGCCCAAACTCTGACTAGCTCATATTTGTACAGAACCCATTTTAAATAATAGCCATACTTGCACAACCAAAGCACCTAACATCGAGTACTCACATGGGATGTGGCCTAAGAAGCCAAATGATTTGTAGATGTCTTAAATAAGATTCGACACGCTACCGAATAAACTACATGTTAAAGAGTGGACAATTATCCCATAAAGATCCACACATGGCACCCTTCCTATATCCTTAATGTCGGATCCCTGACATGGAACATAGCTAATAATCTTAGCTTAACTCACCTCTCCTTGTCTGTTCTCAAAGCCATACATTGTTAGTATTGCTTCCCCCTCATGCAAGCTTCACAGATACCACGTCATATTCCAGCAGCCCATGCAAGAGCGTTGCACAGCCTTAACGTGAAAGCATGCTAACCTTGCAATAGAACCAACTGAACTGAATAGATTACTCTCCATTCCTAATAAGCCAGTCATTCATTGTGTCATGTTTGTATAAAAGAAAAAAGCATATCCCATTTGAGCACGATAAATTATGATACATCATGGCAATGCTTGCTATTAGCAAGCATATGTTACACGGAATGATTTACTTTTAAGAGCACATCGTCTTCTCGATTGTTTCCTGTAGCTCACCACTCTTGTATGCCTCTACAAAAGCCCACGCATGTCAACATAAACTCAATTAGAAAATGTTTAATGAGATGGTCACAAAAATAAACTATTGAATTTTGAAGTCTCTACTTACAGAAGGGTGAATCTCGATGTAAAGAGCACACAAAAATGTTTCCATCAAAAATGATTTTGAAAAGATAAAACTCCATATTTAAACCAAAAATGAAAAAAAACACAAATAACGAGCAAGCATTTTACAAAATGAATGTGACCGTGCAAAAACGACATTTACACATGCACGTGCAATACATGAACACATGCATACACGGATGAAGACGCACAACAGGGCACACGAGCACATACACACTCGAGGATGAAAAAATAACAAGTGGGGATCTTACAAGAGGAACTTCATCAATGGGCAAGCACATGGCACACATATGCGATGCAAGGACACATGCTGGGGTGCACATGCATGTCCAGACAAACACACATGCACACACGCGCAGGAGAGTTGTGTGCAGGATTGTGCATGGCACACATACACCCACACAAAAAGGATAGAAACAAATACCGTGAAAGACAAATTAGTAAAGTCGTCAAAGGAAAAGAGAGTGAGCTCTTGAAAGCAAATCCAGATATGCAGACACAATAGACAATAAACTACATGCAGGAGCTTGCTATGTCATTGCTTTACAAAAAGTATGGATGACTCGATCGAAAAACTAGATACCCAGAGCAAGCTTTTCTACTCAAAAAAATTCAAAATAGTGCAAATGTACTCACCCAGAGTGATATCACAACCTCCGAAGAATTCTCCATCTATGTATAGTTGGGGGAAAGTAGGCCACTTGGTGTATATTTTCATGGCAGAGCGCATCTGTTCATTCTCAAGAATGTTCACAGTCTCATAAGGTACATTTAAAGAGTTCAATATTTGCACCACTGTATTTGAGAATCCACATTGAGGAAACAATTTGGTGCCCTTCATGAAAAGCACCACCTTGTTGGATGTTAGATACTTGTCCACTGCTTCCTTGAGTTCCGGTGACAATGCTACATTATGGAAAACACAAAAAACTGATTAGACTGTGTAGGAGCCATGAAAGCATGCATGGCAGGCTTGGTGCACTAGTGCTTGTAACATTTTAAATTTGCTCCCTTCACCTCATTTTGAGAGCATGAGGTGTTGACCTGCCCTTTATTTACATGAAAGGACTTTTTCCAGCCTATTTCCAGTACATGTTATCACCTAAAGAGCTACTGCTGGTTCTCTCTCTCTCTCTCTCTCTCTCTCTCTCTCTCTCTCTCTCTCTCTCTCACACACACACACACACACACACACACACATCATGGTCCAGTATTCATCATGGATACACTGTATTACTTTTTGGGTCTCACAGACTCTCTGGGATTTTTGACGACATTAATTCTTTCTTTCCCTCACCATTACATCCATACCCTAGTTCCATAGGTATTGTCCGCCTCGCTTGAGCTCCCCAACCTCAAAGTAGCTCCAGCCGACAAACAATAAAGAATCCTAATTCTAATTTCAGTTGGCACGTTTGAGCGGACAGTCAAAAAAAGAAAGGGCAGTTCTACGCACACATGAATCGAGGTAAAGGAGTGTAGCGGCTCTCCTTGGAAGCCCTAGCATCACCAAGGAAACCCCCCACTACAAGTCAAAACGAGTGTGTCATACTTGCAGCAGCAAATCATCGAGCTCCCAAAGGAAAAGGAAACCCTCAAAAGTTGACTACTCAAATGTGAAACCCGCTTGGCTAAAGCAGAGGAAAACGACAAGCATGTGGAAACCATAGCAGAAGCATAGGTCAGAAAGAAAGTTATATTAAATGTCTACAAAAGGCCAAATTGGCCTATTAGACCTAAGTGTCACAATATTTCCAGCTCCTATGCAACTGCCACATGCATCCCACTTGGGCAACCAAATGGTGACACATACACTAACAGCTTGAGGACCTGCACAGTGTAAGTTTCAATTGCTCGCGCTACCAGGCTATTGCTACCTCAGTTCTTGGGTCTACATTGAACAACAAAGCATAGACTGCCCTCTGAAGTCCAGTCACCTAGGTTCACCCAAGTACCAACTCCTCTCTCTCTCTCTCTCTCTCTCTCTCTCTCTCTGTGCAGAGTGGGCTATTGCAACCTCACTCCTTGGGTCTACATTGTACAACAAAGCACGGGCCCTCTTCTGAAGTCCAATCAACTAGGATCACCCAAGTACCAACTCCTATCTTCTCTCTTTCATGAAATTCAGGTCATGTTTTCAAGACCTCTCTCTCTCTCTCTCTCTCTCTCTCTCTCTCTCTCTCGTGCCTGTGTACGTGTGTGTATGTGTGTGTGTGAGTCTTGGTTTCGATTTTGGGTTTTAATTTGGGCTTGGACTTGGACTTGGGCTTGGGCTTGGGCTTGGGCTTGGGTGGATGGGAAATTACAAGCTTTAGCATTGTCCTCCTCCAAAGAGCTGGCATTGTCCAACAGCGACTGTACAAAGTTTCCAGAGTGTTCTCATCTCTGAGGCTTGGTGCTCACCACAATGGTTACTCCTCATAAAGGGGGTCTTACATATAATAGACCACATCCCCATCACACCCATAGAAAAACAACACAAGGTATAAAACCCCTGCCACCCAAGCCAACTCCAGAACAGACAACTACTACCAGCCCTAGAATGTTTCATAAAAGGAAGTTTCATTTTGGAGACAAAAATACAAGCTAGCAAGAAGCTGGAAGTAGAGCAGACCCAGAGGAGGAAAGTGTAAGACCTCCTACACGATTCGATGCACCCTTCCTTGACATCAGCAGACAGGAGGTCAATCTTTTGTATACTTCTTGTACCTGGAAGGGCCCAGAATATCTTCCCAAAAAGATGTCCTTTTATAGACCAATTTTTCCATCAATCAGAGAATAGTGCATTCCGCAATTGAACTACCTACAGCAACATGTCCCACAGCAAGAGGCTGGCACTTGACCAGATGAGGGTCAGATCCCGTAAACTAGGTATGGAGACAGGATTATGTTGAGACCCAAGGTCTGAAGAGGACTATGTGACATGGAATAGATTGAGAAAGATGACCATTATCACTTCAGATGCCCAGTGTTCTAGGGGATGGGAAGGAGGTACAAGTTACAACTGCTCGCTCAAAGCGGATTTGGGCCACTTCGGATCTTTTTTGACTTCAAATATCAGAGATACCTTGGCCTATTCTTACTGGAGATGAACATGGCTTCATCTAGGGGAGCAAAACAAGAGGGCCTTCTTCTAGAACGCCCCCATCTTTCCTTACACTGTGGTCTCATATATTCTTGTGATCCTTTGATAGACGTTAATCTCCTCTCTCTCTCTCTGTCTGGTGCACACATGCGCGCGCACGCGCGTGTGCGCACACACACACACACACACACACAAATCATTCCCTAAGGCCGGATATTCTCCACCCTGCATTAGAGTACACTACCCTCGGTCAACAAGTAAATATAACCTAGCTCTGAGGTGTAGCCAGTACATTTGCATCAATGTAGACCTAGCTGTGATATGGGTTGCACCCTTGCTTCCCTCAAACTTATATTGAAAAGGAAGAATAGGAGAACTCACCATTTGGGGCACCGCTGAAGCTGGATCTGCAAACGAACCCCTTGGACGGCCGACCGGGTTTCCATTTCAAGCTCTCGGCGCCCGAAACCAGAAGGGCCTTCTTCAGAGGAGAAGGCGGCGGGAGGGAGCGTATGATAGAAGCTGCCGAAGGCGAGGTGTTGATTGGGAAAGGACTGCTGCTATGCAGACCACTCGCTTGCGAGGGCGTGCAAGCCATAGCTCCGCCTACAGCTGAAGGCATTTGCAGAGCAAATTTCTTTACGCATACAACTCAAATTTGTGTGTGTGTTTTACCTAGATATACTTATATATAACAAGGTAAGTGTACATGGGTTCAATCCCTGCCCACCACACCCAGGAAGTGCAAGGCATTTATTTCAGTACTCTCTCCTCCAATGCAACACTTGCAAGCTAAAACACTTTTTTTGAAGCTAAAATGCTATGATCGAATAGGGTTGATTAGATAGGACAGCATCCATCGTGTGTGAATTTTCATGATCGAATAGGGTTTATTAGATAGGGCGGCATCCATGGTTGTGTGAATTTTCAGTGTAAGCTTAAGGGTATATCCTTGTTGCTAGGTTGAATGAAGTGATCTCCATCAATGCTTTGCACATTAATTTTGGCTTTAACAAAGGATTACCTATTGTGATGATTTCCTCATAATCTATATGTGCTTACAGTACTGATTGTGTGGGACTCCTCGCCATGTCCTAAGGAGCTTGCTATTGCACATTATGTAATAGACTCACCACATTGGGCAAGCTCTACAGCACTAGCTCCTAAGTCGGTAACTCCTCGAGGTCAAGAGGATTAGTGGGAAAATCTAAGTGTGGAGGACTGTTAGTGACATTAACAATAAGAGAGATAGGGGATTAGCCTAGTAGTTATCTAGAAGATGGTTCATCACTGGGTATATTAAAGGAGGCATATCTTCTTCATTAGCCCCATCACTGGGTATATTAAAGTAGTTAGAAGTAGTTAGAAGATGGTTCATCACTCGGTATATTAAAGTAGTTAGAAGATGGTTCATTGGGAATATTAAAGGAGGCATATCTTCTTCATTAGCCCCATCATCTACCTTAGGTGGTGGGGGTGGCTTCTTGGAATCAAAAAATGACTCTAAATGTGCCCATTCCCCTTACTCTATAAATTGCGGATACTCTAAATGTTCCAGAGAAAAATTATTAAGCACATATCTAAGCATGGCTATTAGATGTTCGTATAATTTAATATTACCATGCCGCCGCGAATACCATCTTAGAGAACTTGGAAAAAATCCCAATTCTCATTTTGCAAGATTGTAAAAAAGGGACCATGGTGAACCTTTTTAAGCTTTTATCAAAACCCCCTCATGTGACATATCATTGGAAATAACTTAAAGAGTAAGTTCTAAATGCATATTCTCCACAAAACTTTTGAATTTGTATGCTTAAGACACACCAAAAAGTAGATTGAAAAGAAAATTCCCAAAGTCTTGGGATTTTCCCAAATTCTCCAATATGGTAATTGCGGGGGATATTGTATACTTTCATGAGTCCTAAGGTACAAGAAAGTGTCATAAGACTCTAACCACCCATAGGTTTGGAGCCATTGCAGACTACTAGCCTAGATGATTTCTAAAATGGCAAGTGTTGAGGGTAGGTTGTCTTGAATGGATAGTTCTAAAATTTTAACTTTGTCATCCAAAATGGTGGAGTTTGCAACTCTATACACCAAGATCTAAAGTTTAGGACGATATGATATATAGTTGCAAGGTCAAATAGATAAAGGTGCAAGATGTGACTATAGTAGGGTCAGCATAACTATCTGTGTTTTAGGCTATATTGGCCATATCATAGGCTGTAAAGTCATTGGCAATGGCAATGGTAAATTGAAGTAAAGAGAGGGTTAGTGTAGCAAAGTATAAAGATACCACCACAAGCCAAGATCAACTAGGTGTTGATTGAAGAACCGTTGGAAGAGGGGAAAGCTATGCGCGAAGAAGTAGAAGTGAATAACGACTACTATGAGGAACAACTTGAGATTACACCGGAGTATTATGTCTTACAAAATAGCATGCCAGTACCAGTGTTCCAAACCACGGTACAGTGGAAGGGAAAAGACATAAACTCGACTATGATAAGGGGACCCATGCAGTGTTATCATTATAATGGACCTCATCGAGTAACGGAGTGTCCTGTTAGAAATGTGGCTAATGCTAGTTAAACTCAGCCAATAGTAGCACAGACAAACACTATGCCCACTCTCTCATGTGTTAAGTGTGGTGTTGGGACTTCCCATATCGCGCCAACGTAAATCCCTCTACATCTAACCATGCCACCATCAGAACTATAAGTGTGTAGCCTAGGAATATTGCTCCAGTAAATGTCCTAACACGCACACAAACAAAACAGGTGGACAAAGGAAAAAACCCAGGTGGTATTACAACCTCTAAGATTGGGAGAAGAAGAAGAGTGAAAAGGTGGGCAAGGGTGACACCTTGGTTGTAATTCAAGATGGATCCGAGGAAGATACCATTGACACCGGCTCCACCCAATCAAAGGAAGGAGGTGATCAAGTGCCGCCGAGGCCAGATGCATAGGCAAAAGAGAGACCAGCAACCCCCAAGGGTGTTGGAAATGCTAAGGAGGAAATAAGAAAGCTTATGAAAGCTAAGGCTCTTGTAGAGGAGTGTCAACACAACCATGAAGCCAAATTGAGGGCTAACAAGGTTAGCAATACAATGTATCTATGAAATGAACTGTTAAAAGAAAGAAAATTGGATGTGTCTACTCCAATTCTAGAAGAGTCCGAGAAAGGGACTCATAGTGATCTGATGGCAAGAATGTTTGTAGAGGCAAATCAGGAATTGTCAAACCATTCATTCTCTAAGATTGAATATGAGACAAATACGTGGAAGGAGCCCTCACTTGCTAGAGAACCTAGGGACATAGGCAGCCTCTCAACAATACTGTCTACAACTATCAAAATGTTGCTTGGACCATTGTTACGCAATATTCCAGCACTATGGGCAGATGTCAAGGATTGGGTAGAAGAGAGAATGAACCTACTGACTGCCGGCAGAGGAGAGCCAGACACCTCTTGCAGGGAAAAACCAAGAACCTGAGGAGAGGGGAGCACCCAGATTCATCCAAATACATGTCAACCAATTAGGAAGGTATTATGAGAGTGATGATACAAATGCTACAATTCCAATCCACCATAACGGGTACCAAGCACTCACTATTCTAGATGACTGAGCAGGTGTGAGCATTATCACCAAGTGATGCTGGGAAAACTGGGGGAAATGAGAGTTGGAAAGGCCCAGACCTAATCGTCGTTAAAATGGCAGATGGGACATCCTGAAGACTAATGGGGTTATTGAAAAACATTAGGCTGAAGGTCTTTTTGTTTTGTTACGATCACACATTTGTTGTAATGGACTTTATATGCCAACCAGATTCATATGATATTATCTTGGGTAGACCCTTCATGAGGAGGGAATCCAAGGTGGTGCATGATTTGTCATTAGACCAAGTGTACATCCGAAAGGATTCACAAATTCTAAAGATCAATCTCCATACATGGAAGGCACACCCCATGGAAGGGTATTTGTTTGGGAATGATTTGGTGACAACTGAATGAACCACATCCTTACAAGTCTACCAAAATTAAAGAACACTCATGGGAAGAGGAAGAGAACGAGATGTACATATCACTTCCACCTCTGGACTTTAGTGAAAATTGGATACATGTACTTTCCACCATAGATGTAGTGCCTCCTAGAGGAACAAGTATGTTGAATCGAGAACGATTCCCACAACCTCAATGCGCATGGTGGATGTGCAACTCATGGAAGAGAAAACGGAGGATGAAGCCTCAAGCACAAAAGTACTTGAACCGCATGATCACAACAGCACTCAGCGTCTCAAGAAGTGGCGGAAACAAAAGAGGTATATTGCTCGACACAACGCTCTACTGTGTGAAGTAAACCCATGGATGCCCAGTGGCTAAGATATTTTGAGGTCACTAAGGTGCATGATGAGTTCTCTAAGAACTGGGGTGAGGAGTTGAGTAAGATAACCTTGGAAGGAAAACAAGAGGAGAAAACTACACTTCAAGAACCTGATACGCCTAAACTCACTAAGGCAGGATGAAGGAATGAAACAAGGCTTTGGCTGAAGCTAAGCAAGAGGCAAGGAAGGCGATGGCTCGGATAGAGGATGATGAGGACAACAAGCCAGACCTACTCTCAGTGCCAAACCATTTCAAAAACTACACCATTGATGAACAAGAGGTGGTCCAATTGACGGCCAAAAGAGTAAAGGAAAATGGCCAATCCACGTCTTACAATGGGCCAGCAGAAGTTAAGGAGGTAGACATTGCAGAGCCAAGGGAGGATCCCAAACCTGACTAGATTGCTAATAACAGCTACTGAAGAAGATGAACTCATTGCTCTCCTAAAAGAGTTTAAGGATTGTTTTGCTTGGAACTATATGGAAATGAAGTGTGTACCACCGGAGGTGGTTCAACACACTATCCCGATCATGGAAGGATTGAGACCATCCAAGCAAAATCAGTATCAAATGATTCCTAAATATGTAGCCATTATGAAGGAGGAAATTGATATACTCATAGTTGCAGATTTCATCTATGAGATATTGGCTATCGCCAATTTCGTAATCGTGTTGAAAAAGAATGGCAAGCTATGAGTTAATGCAGCTACCAGGAAGGACCACAACCCATTACCATATACTGAGCATGTATTAGAAACGGGTAGCAATACGATATTGTTAACAATCTTAATATGTGAGTGATCATGTTGATAGACACAAGATTAAGCATAAGATTAAGGTGGGTTATACCACACTAAAAACTCCATGAGAGAGAGAGAGAGAGAGAGATTGCACACTCAACACAAGTTCTCTATTCTATTGCATTCACAATGAGCCATATAATGATATAGGCTTTCTAGCCTTATCCCACTTTATATATCATCATCCATGTGGCACACACCTTTTCCACTCTTTGGGCAACACTCGCACACCATACAATATCACATGTGGCATTCTTATCTTACCACATAATATCTTGCACCTCTAGGGTGCTTTCCCACATACACACAACACTGCGATTACATCTCTCAACACCCCCTCTTAATCGAGGTGTTCCACAACTCACCCATCACCCATATTAATGTAGCATTGCACAACTACAATCGCTACCTCTCAACACTCCCCTTCAATGATACATTGGAGTGTCCATCAAACAAACATGTGTCTGCGTGTCCATCTTAGACATCGAATCCGTTTTGAGCCGACTAGCTCACAGCGGACTAGCTCAATGATACATTGGAGTGTCCATCAAACAAACATGTGTCTGCGTGTCCATCTTAGACATCGAATCCATTTTGAGCCGACTAGCTTACAGCGGAACCACTGAGTCCAACTTGAACATAGAAGTTTGGGCGGGAACCAACCCATGTGCATGCACCTCACATGTGCATCGCTCATGCACACATCATGACAACCATTTTGAGCTTCTCGGTGAGCTCGAGCAGGGAAACCCTCATACCAATGGGTGAATACACATCTCATTTTGAGCGCGCAGGCTCAGGTATGGTTACCCTCATAAGTTTTGGGTGAAAATAAAAAATTACAAAGCAGTCGGCGGGCAAGGAACCCGCATATGAACACATCTTCAAACTATCATCCCATTTTCGATAGCATGTGAACAATCTCTTAACATTGTGTATGTGTGTGCATGAACCCTTGTTTGATTAAGGTTCTCTTTCAATTTCAAAAAAGAAAAACAGTCAAATTTTCCCATCTTGCTCGTCAATTTTTGTGCTGGGATTACAGTGGTGGCATTAACTTTATGGTAGCAGACCCATCTCTTGCACCGCTACCACGCCTGTGATTCTATCAAGACCTCGTAAATGACGGCTACAGCTGTTGTGCCGTAGGATGGTGCCATTGGGGCATTCCCCATCCTCCCACTTTCCACCCTACTCACGCGTCAATTTTGTTTTCTAATTAATTCTACCACATTGTTTAACATAAATAAACATGTTCCTTAATTAAGGCCCTTTTCACAAGGTTTGTTAAAATAGTCTTTTTCCACAGTACAATAATGCCAAAGACAAGATTTATAAAAAAACGTTTATACATGAATCAATTCCATACAAGCCAAACCGGCTCTCTTATTCTTTTCCTTTATACTGCCGATGATCTAGAATTCGGCCTTCGAGCCTCTACATGCTGGGCAAAACCCTACGTGACCATACACCTCATCGTTGGCCGCCGCTCTGGCGAGGACTCAAGCCGGCCTGTCGCCCTCTCAAGCATCGTCGCTCGATCCTCCTGCCCCTCAGAGGGATGTCTACGCGCACTAGGGTGGGCTTATTCACCACACTAGCCTGGGCCCTCAGAACTAGATAGCATCATAATCTCTCACCTCAATCGGCGAACCTTATTCTCTCAATGGTATGAGGGATACCTTGGGCCATTCCCGAGCTTTGCTAACGACGCCGCCTGGCTACACAAGCACGGAACGGAGTTAGCGTCGAAGCCAAGAAAAACTTGCACTCTTTCTCTTAAAGATAACAATTTCAATACAATTCATTGAATACAGCATCACTTCAAATCGTAGCTTCATACAATTTTATTTTATTATTTTAAAAGGAAAAGATACATATTTATTAACATAAATATTAAAGAAAAAATCCCTCTTCTTTAAAAGATAACCAAGCTAACCTGGGCACCATTTCCTTGAGGAGCTTGTAACGGGAGGGTTGGGGCCGCATTAGGAGCATCTTCTCTAATCTCATTGTTGCACGCTCCTCTCGAGGCAATATTCTGGCGTTTCTGGGATGGGGCCATCTTGGACGTCGTCTTATAGGGCTCGTTGTCGCGGTCGAAATGCTCCAGTCAGATCTCAATTCCGAGATCGTTTGCTCACCGTATGAGCAAAAGACCACAACGCATGAACCCTCTCTAAGGCCAAAACCTCTTGCTAAAGTCCACACAATTGGGGGGGGGGGATTTGTGAGATGTCCTTATAACAAAAACGTTTTGCTCAGGGGAGAAGGGTGCTGCTGTAAGTCTCTTCACAACGGTTGGGGGGGGGGGAGAGAAGAGCTAAGGACACTGCCTTCTAACAAGGGGGGAGTTGAGGAAAGTTGCCTTATCTAAAAAGTGGCAGATGAGGGGGTATTTAGAGGGGCGACTGCACTGCAGCAAGCACACTACGCAGGGACAGACGGCGGTACGGACGGCGGCATGGTAGAGTGTAGGCTACGCAAAAATGCGTGCTGCCCATGGAGCACCCTAGGGGTTTATATAGCTGTGGGTACAGGTGTGGGCGCTGCGTAAAGCACGGTCAAAAGGACGATGTGCCGGCAAAGGCTATGGATCAGTGTCTGCATGGTTCTTGGGGAAAGGTACGGTGGCAGTTAACAGGGAAAGGAGTGGTATGTATATACCTTATCTGGTCACAGGCAGCATGGGTGTCCACATAGCGGTGCGTGTGGACACCACACAGTGGGTGGTCGACCTTTGGTTCTTGTGTAGCCATTGTACGGGCACCCTGGTGAGTGTACGGTCCCTTTTTTGGGGTGGGGTCTCCAAATTTGGGATGTCGACCTCGATTTGCGTGCCAGACCTCCCAAGGGAGCAAATTTTTTTTTGTTCGGGATGTTCCCTTGGTCGTTGGGGTGCAGACCGTTCGTCAATCGGATGCCTACTCGTGCATTTATTAAGGTTTAAAGGTTGTCGCTTTTTAACTAAAAATAACCAAAATTGGCGTATAAGCTTGATCCGGTGTCCGTTTTGGATGCTGTAAAATCCTATATCAAGATAAAATTGCACGCAGATTCTAAATTTGGGCTCGGAATTTGAAGATTCTAAGTAGAAATGGCTCATTTAATAAAATCATTGATTTTTATACCATAAAACTCATAAATTCATATTTTAAATGGGCATTTCTTTATTAGAGTGAAGATGGGTATGTTACATCCTTCCCCCCTTAAAGAAATCGAGATGTCCTCATCTCGATGAATTGGGGATAATCCTTTAAGAGTGTAGCTTCATCTTCCCAAGTTGCATCCTCTTCAGGATAATCTTTCCACTGTACTAGATGTTCTACAAGAGTTCTATTTCGGAGTTGCCTTTCCCTAGAATCTATGATCCTACTAGGCCTGCAGTAACTCAAGGACTCCTTGAGTAGGGATTACAACTTGTTCATCATCAAGAATATGATCGAGACTGGGTACATAAGGTTTTAACAAACTTATATGAAATACATTGTGGACTTTGATATGGGCTGGGAGCTGGAGTTTATAAGCACTTTTACCTAGAAACTTGATAACTGTATAGGGACCACAATACCTAGGGCTGAGCTTCTTATATTTCCCAAGTGATAGAGAACTTCGTTTGGATCGCACTCGTAGAAGAACTTTGTCTCCTTCCTTGAAGATCCTTTCAGACCTCTTAGTGTCAGCATAATGCTTTTGCCGATCTTGAGCAGCTTTAATATCCTTTTGGATTGCCTTGGTTTGTCCTCCATCTCTTCGAGCATTTTCCTGGATGCCTCAACTCTTATGGTCGGATAAGAGAAATTTAGAGGAGATAAGCATTCTTTCCCATAGAGTGCCTTGGCTAGTGACATTCCTATGCTCTGATAATAAGATGTATTGTAGGCAAATTCTACCAGAGGAAGGTATTGAATCCATCTTCTTGGTTCCCATCCACAATATGCTCTAAGAATGTCTTCAATTACATGATTGACTCTCTCAGTCTGGCCATCGGTCTTTGGATGATAAGCTGTGCCAAATCAAAGTTGAGTTCCCACAGGGCTTGAAATAAGGACTGCTAGAACTTTGAAGTGAAGTCAGAATTCCGGTCACTTACTATCCTTTTTGGGAGACCATGAAGTTTGAAGACTTCCTTGATGAATATTTGAGCAACATCAGAAGCTTTGAAGGTCTTCTTTGCTGGTATAAGGTGAGCTACTTTGGTAAGTAAGTCCACTACTACCAGAGTGGAGTCATATCCTCCTTGTACAGTGGGGAGACTTGTGACAAAATCCATACTAATGCACTCCCACTTCATTTGGGGAATATCCAAGGGTTGAAATTTCCCAGGCATCTTGACCCTTTCAACTTTGATCCTTTGGCATAAGAGACATTGCTTCAAGTACCGAAGGACATTATGTTTCAAGCCTGCCCAATGAAATCTCCTTCTTACGGCATTTAATGTTTTTGCATAGCCTGGGTGTCCTGCAGTAGGACTATCATGAGCTTCATGGAGGATTAGTTTATTTAAAATAGGATCCATAGGGATACATAGCCTATGATTGAAGTAGAGGCTTCCTTCATGAGTGGAATATCCCTTGATTAGATTCTTCTCTTTCTCTAAATTTTTCTCTTCTTTTATTAACTTCACCATCCTGTGATAATCTGGATCATGAGATGAGACACTTTCCACCTCGACCAGTATGGGATTATTTGGCATTGAAATTGCACTTAAGAAAGATTTGCGACTAAGTGCATCTGCTACCACATTATCTTTCCCAAGGTGAAATTTGATGTCGAAGTCATATTCTTGTAGAATTTCAATCCATCTCCTTTGCCGCATGTTGAGGTTAGGCTGGGTGAAGATCCACTTCAGACTTTTGTGATAAGTTACAAGCTGGAATTTTCTCCCCAAGAGATAATGTCTCCATAATTTGAGGCAATGAACAACTGCTAAGAGCTCCAAATCATGGGCGGCATAATTTGCTTCATATTGCTTCAGCTTGCGGGAAGTATAAGTGACTGGTCTTCCTTCTTGGCCTAAGACGCCACCAAGTGCTAGACTACTGGCATCAATAACTACTTCAAATTCCTTGGTGAAATCAAGAAGTTTTAGGACTGGGGTAGAAGTAATAATGACCTTGAGCTGATCAAAACTGCTTTGATGGATTGGCAGCCACACTATTTTGCAATCCTTCTTAAGAAGATTTGTCAAAGGTGCAGCTACCAAGGCATAATCTTTGATAAAAATCCTATACCATCCCGTGATTCCCAAAAACCCACGAACCTCACGAACTGATTTAGGGGGTGGCCACTCCAGAATATCTTTGACCTTGGCGGGGTCTACTGAGATGCCATATCTGGAGATGATAAACCCAAGATACTCAATTTGATGAGTAAAGAAAGTACATTTGCTCTTCTTGGCATAGAGTTTGTGTCTGCACAGCAATTGCAGAACTCTACGCACACATGCTCTTCCATTGATTTGGAGTAGATTAAGATGTCATAAAAAAAACAAGCACAAATTCATCCAAGTAAGGACGGAATATATCTTGCATTAGGCGGTTGAAGGTTGCAGGATCATTAGTTAGCCCGAATGACATTACAGTAAACTCATAGTGGCCATGACGGGTATTGAAGGTTGTCTTGGGTATATCTACTTCCTTGACTCTGATCTGATAGTAACCAGACCTCAAATCTATTTTTGAGAAAACTTTGGCCCCATGAAGCCTGTCAAGAAGTTCGTCGATGCGAGGGATAGGATACTTATTCTTGACAATGACTTGATTTAGCCCTCGATAATCTATGCAAAGAGGCGGAGAGTTCTATCCTTCTTTTTTTAGAAAAGAACAGGTGCCCCCCAAGGAGAGCTACTGGGGTGTACGAATCCTTGCTCAATGAGTTGGGAAAGTTTCTCTTTAAGTTCAATGGCTTTAGGAAGGGACATTTTATAGGGCATTTTTGAGATGGGTTGAGCTCCAGGGATCACATCGATTTCATGATCAACTTCTCGGAGGAGGCAATAGACACTGCCTTCTAACAAGGAGGGAGTTGAGGAAAGTTGCCTTATCTGAAAAGTTGCAGATGAGGGGGTGTTGAGAGGGGCGGCAGCAAGGGGCGTTGCACTGCAGCAAAGCACACTGCGCAGGGACAGACGGCGGCACGACAGAGTGTAGGCTACGCAGAAATGCGTGCTGCCCATGGAGCATCCCAGGGGTTTATATAACTGTGGGATATGGGTGTGGGCGTTGCGCGAAGCACGGTCAAAAGGATGGTGTGCCCGGCAAAGGCTGTGGATCAGTGGCCTACATGGCTCTGGGGGGAAGGTACGGCGGCAGTTAACAGGAAAAGGAGTGATACGCATGTACCTTATCTGGTCACCAGGCAGTATGGGTGTCCACGTAGTGGTGCGTGTGGACCACATAGTGGGTGGCCAACCTTTGGTTCTTGTGCGGCCATTGTACGGGCACCCTGGTGAGTATGTACGTTCCCTTTTTTGGGGTGGGGTCTCTAAATTTAGGGCATCGGCCTCGATTTGCGTGTCGGACCTCTCGGGGGAGGGGCGATTTTTTTTTGGTCCAGGAGGTTCCCCTGGTCGTTGGGGTGCAGACCGTTCGTCAATCGGACACCCAGTTGTGCATTTATTAAGGTTTAAAGGTCGTCGCTTTTTAACTAAAAATAACCAAAATTGGCGTATAAGCTTGATCCGATGTCCGTTCTGGATGCTGTAAAATCCTATATTAGGGTAAAATCGCACGCAAATTCTAAATTTGGGCTCGAAATTTGAAGATTCTAAGTAAAAATGGCTCATTTAATAAAATCATTGATTTTTATACTATAAAAACTCATAAATTCATATTTTACATGGATATTTCTTTATTAGTGAAGATGGGTATGTTACAAATATACCTTGTGAAAGCTTCCTCTTACCTCCACTGAACATTGCTCATCTTTCATGAGAAAATTAGCACATCCCTCCATTTGATGTGCATATTCATGGGCTTCTTTCCTTACCCACAATGCTTGCCCCTTACTTGGACAAGCCTTTCACCTCCACACATTCTCTTTACCAACTTGCAAGAGCCATGGAATTCACTCATCCCATAAATCAGTAACCCTTCTTTACATTAAGCATTCTCCCAATACTCATGAATACTTTAATGAGGCAAAATCCACAAAAAACCAATCTTCAATGTTGTAAAAAACTACAATTTGCACCTTCCTTAATGATGAGGCAGCTTCCAAGACTTCATCTTTGCTGAAATCTCCATTTTCAACTTCCATGGTAGCTTCAAGACTCTCTCCAATTGTCAATAGCATAATCTTTCTCCAAATGCAATACTAATGACAATATGAGTGTGTATAATTTTTTTCATAATAAACTAAAAATAATGCTTAATCAATGAACTCATAATCATGAAAACTATACATAAATATTCACCATGACCAAGAGCCCACCCAAGCTCTGATACCATGTTAACAATCCTAATATGGGTGTCTGTTTTGGATGCTGTAAAATCCTATAATAGGGTAAAATCACACGTAGATTCCAAATTTGGGCTCGAAATTTGAAGATTCTAAGTAGAAATGGCTCATTTAATAAAATCATTGATTTTTATACTATAAAAACTCATAAATTCATATTTTACATGGATATTTCTTTATTAGTGAAGATGGGTATGTTACAGATATACCTTGTGAAAGCTTCCTCTTGCCTCCATTGAACATTGCTCATCTTTCATGAGAAAATTAGCACATCCCTCCATTTGATGTGCACATTCATGGGCTCCTTTCCTTACCCACAATGCTTGCCACTTACTTGGACAAGCCTTTCACCTCCACACATTCTCTTTACCAACTTGCAAGAGCCATGGAATTCACTCATCCCATAAATCAGTAACCCTTCTTTACATTAAGCATTCTCCAATACTCATGAATACTTTAATGAGGCAAAATCCACAAAAAACCAATCTTCAATGTTGCAAAAAACTACAATTTGCACCTTCCTTAATGATGAGGCAGCTTCCAAGACTTCATCTTTGCTGAAATCTCCATTTTCAACTTCCATGGCAGCTTCAAGACTCTCTCCAATTGTCAATAGCATAATCTTTCTCCAAATGCAATACTAATGACAATATGAGTGTGTATAATTTTTTTTCATAATAAACTAAAAATAATGCTTAATCAATGAACTCATAATCATGAAAACTATACATAAATATTCACCATGAATGTGTGCACGACCTTCAAGAACTACTTGCAAAGGTGGCTTGAGGTATTAATTGACTATCTTTGTGCACATTCATGATGGACAGAACATTTAGCTTGCTTGAAGAGGGTGTTTGAGAGGTGTCAATTATATCGCATATCCTTAAACCCTTTAAAGTGTCAATTTTAGGTCAAACATGGTGTTATCTTAGGGTACATTGTCTCTAAGAATGGTATTTCCACTCACGATGGTGGCAAGGTGAAGTTGATATTAGAATTATCCCGACCAACAAACTACAAGGGTGTGCAACGGTTTATGGGACACATTGGGTATTATCGACGAATCATCATAAGTCTCCGAGCTGAAATTGTTAAGCCATTGTACAGACTACTCATCATCTTTGAATGGACTGAAGAATGCCAAGAAGCATATGACAAGTTGAAGAAAGCACTAGCAAGTGCACTAATTTTGAGACCACCCAACTGGGACCTTGTATTCCATGTACACATTGATGCGTCAAATTTTGCCATAGGATGCGTATTGGCATAACATGGGAAATTCAAATTGGATTACCCAGTTTTCTTTGCTAGTCACTCGTCGTGAGATAACTCAATGATGTAGAAATAAACTACACCACAACTGAGCATGAAGGGTTGGCCTGTTGAGATATCGAGCTCATCTCTAGTGAGGCGGTGGACACTGATGACCCGCCTAGGGGATAGGCCCCACACTTACACCACTAGCATGGTTGGTGAGATCATGGGTGATATGCGGCCAGTGGGATGACAGGCTATGTGACAAGCATTCTAGCATAGTTATAGCGCCAGCTCATTTAGTTGGGTTCACACTATAGAGAACCCTAGTATGTATTTGGTTGAGTACCTTTTCATATTGTGTGTACTCTTATCTTTGTATATGGTGTGTTGAGCGTTGTGTAAAGAAGAAGAAGATTTTCAGCCTCTCACCTTGTGTGTTCTCTTTTAGGGTTTTGTGAGTGTGTGTGTGCTTGCAAGAGCTCAAGCTCTCTTCTCCCCTGCATCTTTTCATGGTATCAAAGCCTGGTTCATGCTAAGGGCTGAGCTGCATAAGCAAGAGAAGCACAGGAAGCGGTACGAGGGTAAGAGCTTCATCTACTCTTCCCTAACAGGGCGGACAGCATTTTTTGAGCCAAAAATGTGTTTCGGGCGCGTTAGGACCTCTGTTTTTCAAAAAGTAGGCGAGTTCGAGCCCTGCGGGTAAGTCATCGATTCTATGCAGAACTCTGTTTTAAGAACTGCAGGAAGACAGATTGATTGTGCAGACATTGTGTGTGCTGTAAAAGGAGGTCAAACAGTTGCCATTGGATGTATGTATGCACATTGAGGTCACTGGTTGTGACATTTGAGTGTAGTACAGTACCGCTGTGCAAAAAATGCAGCAGTTTGTGCAGGACAAACCAGAGTGTTGTTTCTGGTAAATTTGTGTGTCTGGCAAGATGTCAAATGATGGCATAAACCAGATTGTTGCTGAGAAGCTTGACAAGAACAACTTCCATGCTTGGAGGTTCAGGTTGACAAATTTCCTTATGGGAAAGGGTTACTGGGACTACATAGAAGGTGAGCATGAAGAGGCACCGGAGATACCGGAGATCAATCCGACTGCTGCAGATGTGAAAGAGTTCAAGGATTGGAACCAAGGATCCAGAAAAGTTATTGGCTCTCTATCAATATACAGGACACCATGATTGGGCAGCACATACAGGATGCCAAGTCCCCCCAAGGAGGCATAAGACACCTTGGTAAAACTCTATGAAACAAATACCAAGGCACGAACGATACAGTTGAAGAATGAACTTCATACTATAGAGAAAAAGAGTATGTCTGTGAATGACTATGCATTGAAGATCAAGGGTATTGTGGAATCCCTTGCATCTATTAGTGTTTCAGTAGATGATGATGATAAGGTGGAAGTCTGTCTACGTGGTCTCGGGCCGCAATAAGGCGTTCAAGATATCTATTCAGACTCGAGAAAACATTCCCAATTTCACAGATTTGGTGTCTATGTTGATTATAGAAGAGAAGAGCTTGGGTGAAGACCAACAGTCTTCACCCAACAAAAACAGTTCCAGAGAGCAACAGGCCTTCTACACAAGTTCAGGAAGAGGACGAGGTAGAGGAGGCCGTGGACGCGGCCAAGGAGGTGGCCGAATAAGTAATCAGAATTATGGCTAGCGGCAACGACAACAACAGTCCCAGAATTCACAAACAACAACAACACGCAGGTGGAAGAGACCAATTCAGAGGCAGGGGGAGTCAAAGAGGTCGTGGAAATTGGCAAAGGCAGTATAATGATACACGTGGATGCTTTTATTATGGTAAGCCTCTGGACATATGCAGGCAGATTGTTATCAGAAGCAGGCTGACATGCAAAATGGGAAATTGCAGCAAAAAAACTTTGCATCCTCCAACACAAACAATGATGATAGTGAAAGATTGTTTGTTATACAACATGTCGTTAATGCCATGTCTGAAAATGTTGAAGCAGCACATAAAGATGATGTATGGTACGTTGATTCAGGTGCTTCAAACCACATGACAAGTCATGGGGAGTGGTTCAAGGAGATGAAAAACCTTGACAGACCAGGTTTTGTGGAAACAAGGGATGACACTGCTCATCCGATTGCCCATGTTGGAGATGTGCCATTGTCTATGCAGGATGGCAAAGTGAAGTACCTTGCAAATGTACTTCATGTTCCAAACATAACAAAGAATCTGGTTTCAGTTGGCCAGATGATTGAGCAGGGTTTGCAGGTTCGGTTTAACCCTGATGGTTGTTATGTTGAAGACTTAAAAGACAAGTGCAGGTTGGTTGCAAAAGGCAACAAAGTGGACAGAATGTTTATATTGAATGTAAACATGTCTGAAGTGAGTGCTGCGATGTTTACAAATGGTTCAGGAATTGTTGCAGACACAAACATTTGGCATAAAAGAATGGGACATGTGAATGTGCAGAGAATGAAGTCTATGCAGACTAAAGGAATTGTGACAAGGCTATAAAAGTTTAAAGTTGAAGGTATGCAGAAAATATGTGAAGCATGTCAATTTGGAAAGCAAACAAAGCATGTATTTCCACATGATAGAAATGTGAGCAGAAATGCACTAGATGTTGTGCATTCAGATGTATGGGGTCCTACGAAGACCATGTCTATAGGAGGCTACAGGTATTATGTGACATTTATTGATGACCACACAAGGAAAGTGTGGGTATACTTCATGAAGGAGAAGAGTGAGGTGTTCACTCATTTTCAGAATTTCAGAGTTATGGTTGAAAAGAAAACAGGGAAACATGTAAAGTGCCTAAGGTCAGATGGAGGGGGAGAGTACTTCTCCAATGAGTTCTCTAAATTTTTGCAGAAGAATGGTATTCAGAGACAGTTTACATGCAGATACACTCTGCAACAAAATGGAGTTGCTAAGCGAAAAAACAAGCACATTGCTGAGATTGCGCGTGGGAGAGAAGAATATGCCACATAGCTATTGGGCTGAGGCTGTTTCTATAGTAGTTTACATCATGAACAGGACTCCAACTGCAGCCATACATGATGTAACTCCAGAGGAGAGGTTTACTGGCAGAAAACTTGATTTGTCTCATCTGAAAGTCTTTGGATGCATTGCATATGTGCATGTGCCAGATGAGCTGAGAACTAAGCTGGATCCAAAATCTAAAAAATGTGTGTTTATTGGGTATTCCCTTGAGCAAAAGGGATACAGGTGTTATAACCCTACTACACATGAGTTGAGGGTAAGCAAGGATGTTGTTTTTAATGAGATGAGCAGCTGGTATGTTGCTGAAAAAGAAGCTGTTGGGGCTGATGTGAGTGGAAATGTGGTTGCACCATAGAATGCAAGTCAGCAATCACAGTCTTTGAATGAGTGGACCAGAAGAGTCCTCACCTAGTGGTTCAGTTGATAGACCATGGAGTGGCAGGCTGCGTCATAATACCAATCCTGCAAATGTGATTAGTACATCACATAAAGGCAAAGAGAAAGTGGTTGAGCCCCTTAGCATGCCTGACATTTCTGCAGGGCATTCTCATGTTGATGGAGAGTCTAGTGGCTCAGAGATGAGCCCTGATGAGGATGGTCTAACAAGATTTTTGAATATCTTGTCACTATTGGCTTTCATGTAGCCAATGCAGATTTCTCGCTATATGTGATACACAGTGATAGAGGGGTTGTGCTTGTTGTCATCTATGTAGATGACCTGATCATTACGGGGGACCATGATGCAGAGATCTTTGATGTAAAGATCTTGCTTAGATAGAAGTTTGAGATGAAGGATCTAGGGGAGCTCAGATATTTCTTGGGCATTGAGGTGATTAGGTCACCACATGGCATTGGATTACTGCAGAGAGACAGTATGGCTTAGACATGTTGTCCAAGTATGGTATGACAAGCTGTAAGCCTATCTCAATGCCATTGGATCAGAATGGCAAGTTGAGTGCAAATTCAGGAGGAGAGATTTTGGAGGATCCTACTATGTATAGGTGCACAGTAGGAAGCTTGATCTACATGACGATCACCAGGCCAGATTTGAGCTATGTTGTTGGGTTGGTGAGTCAGTTTATGCAGGCTCGTCGGAAGCCGCATTTGGATGCATTGAGATGCATACTGAGGTATGTGAGGTCTACTTTGCATTGTGGACTATTTTATGAAACTAGGACAGAGATATGTGTACATGGGTACACAGATGCTGATTGGGCTGGTAGTATCTCAGATAGAAGATCTACTAGTGGCTTCATGTTTTCTTTGGGGATGCTGCTATGACTTGGAGCAGCAAGAAGCAGCCTACGGTTGCTCTATCCAGTGTACAGAGGCCGAGTATAGAGGTGCTGCTATGGCAGCATGTGAGGTAGCTTGGTTGAGAAAGCTACTTGCAGATTTGGGTCTATCAGTGGGATAGACAAGTTATTATTTTCTGTGACAACATTAGCAGTATACAGTTGGCCAGGAACCTAGTTATTCATGCTCGCACAAAGCATATAGAGGTCCACTACCATTTTGTCAAAGAGAAGGTTTTGGCAGGAGACGTTGACCTTGTTTATGTCAGCACATAGGATCAGGTCGCTAACATCTTCACCAAAGCATTGGGTACAGAGAAGCTCTGCAAATTCAGGGCTTCACTTAGTGTACATGAGATGGAGTTGAGCTCGAGGGAGAGTGTTAGAGATATCGAGCTCATCTAGTGAGGCGGTGGACACTGATAGGCCCCACACTTACACCACTGGCAGGGTTGGTGAGATCATGGTGATATGTGGCCAGTGGGATGACAAGTGACAGCCGAGACTGGCATAGTTATAGCGCCAGCTCATTTAGTTAGGTTCACACTATAGAGAACCCCAGTATGTATTTGGTTGAGTACCTTTTCATATTGTGTGTACTCTTATCTTTGTATATGGTGTGTTGAGTGTTGTGTAAAGAAGAAGAAGATTTTCAGCCTCACCTTGTGTGTTCTCTTTTAGGGTTTTGTAAGTGTGTGTGTGCTTGCAAGAGCTCAAGCCTCTTCTCCCCTGCATCTTTTCATGGCCATGGTTTATGCTGTTTATAAATACATACATTACTTATTGGGGCCAATAAATTTGTATTCTTTGTTGATCATCGATTCTTATTATTTATATCTAGTGAATAAGCCATGCACCACAAGGAGAATTACACGATGGTTTCTTTTACTCCTAGAATTCTACTTAACATTCACGGTGAGAAAGGGAACACAACATGTTTTGGCAAACCATATGTCTATGTTATGGCTCACCCTAACCCCCCTTGAAACACATCCAACAAGAGATTACCTGGTGAACTGTAACTATCGTGAGGATCTTTCCAATGGCCGATCTGTAAGCCTTGAGGCCTCCAAGCTCTACAACTCCTTGAGAAGAAATTCCACCGTGCCTCCCGCGAGCGTTGTCACATCACCACGTTGCACTATGGGTACTCGTCCCTCCTCTCACCTCACTTCACTCATACACACTCACTAGCATGCATTAGAGAGAGAGATTAGAAAGAGGATTAGCAAGAGCAAGACTCTATTGCACAATGGGAGAGTATGTTGTATTATGAGAGATATTCACTTATATACATGGCCATAAGTATTGACACTCACTTAAACTGTGGGTCGAGCAGGCACTTTAGGCTCATAAGAGGCCTAATGCTATTACAATGACTAGTCATAATATATCCATGAAATACATCACTTGGAACTTCATCCTAACTTGCTACCACATGCTCTTGAAGCAAGAATCGCCATAGATATTCCGTCGGACCATTATGGGCACCCATCCAAGTTGTAGATTTGGACACCATTGCTTCATATCTTGAATGTATGACCTTTTGGTGTATCTACATTGACTCCTTGATGTAAGATAATGGTGGTAGCTCTTGTTAACCCTAGGAATGGGTTAACATTCCCACCCTTCTTGATGTCGATCGTGTCCTCGTGTCGCGTTGAAGACCATTGTGTGGGGAGAATTGATAAGCTTTGTTGATGGCTTTTGATGTTGAGTGATGTTCAATGGTCATTGTTCCTCCATAAGGAATAAGAAGGGCTAGTTAGTAAATTAAAAAGTTAGTGGTTTATTGAAAATTCCTAATGGGCTTGAGGGGTGGGGTTTTTTGCGAATGATTGCATTTTTTTAATTTTTGTGAGCTTTTTTTGGGGAATTCCTAATGGGCTCGAGGGGGGTGGTGTTTTTTCGAATGATTGAATTTTTATATTTTGTGAACTTTTTTTTTTGCTCACTTTGTTTTTTGTAATCATAAGCTAAGTTACATGTGATTTATGTTAGTGGGGAAGTTAAGAGATGTTAATGATGGGGGAGAAGGAATGATCCGGAGGAACATAGACAAAATCATCAGAATGAGATTGTGTTTCTCAGTACCTCATTTGATTCATTGAAGTGACATTTATCATTTTGAAGAAATTGACCTTCGATGATGTCCCTTTTGGTGGCAAGATTCTTGTCAAATGTTGTTGAGTAGTAGGATCTATTCCTGCATGCTTCTTCCCATGTGCTTTTTATGCTTTCATGTATATTTAAGTGCTCTAATGAAGTAGATATATATGAAGTACAAGAATTAAGTCAAATAGACTCTTATTAAGCTGCTTTTTTTTGTTGAAGTAGCCACTCGTTAGAGAAACTTGAAAAAATTATTTTGACTTGCGAGGCTTAGAGAGATATCTTCACAAAGGATTAGATATCAGTGTGTTGTGAAGATTCTATCTTTGTTTGGAGAGGTTTGTAATTTGAAGGAAAGTTCCAGGCGATGGGTTGTACCATTGACTAGGCTTTTGCCCACCATGCCCCCCCCTCTAGAGATGTATCTAGAAGTTGTTCAATGGTGAGGTTTTAGTGCACATGTCCTCCAGTGCATGAGTATGGATATGTACTCATGGAGCAATTGCTACATTAACATAGCCAAAAGAATAGTAAGCTATAAACTTAACAAAATATAATGGCTATGAAGATCCTTGGGAATTGCCATATGCGTTACTCCCTTGTTTTTTTTTTGCTACCACCTTGCGAGCAACAGGTTCTTGTGTCTACTCTCATTTTTGAGAGAATAGGTTCTTATGTCTATCACATAGCTTATGCACTTATGCTTCATGTCCACAGGGGTGAAAATAGCATTGTGAGTTTGTCTTTGATGTGCTCATAAGTCTCTATTTACAAACATGGGAATTGAATCTTAAACTTTTAGCGCAAGTGTTATCAAGGTGGTAGGTACAACTTCTGGTTAGTTGCCATTGGGTTTGAATTAACACACAAGCTCTTGTGTATTCATTAAGTGTGGCTTGCTTGGTGTTGCTCAGGTTTCCATTCTTATCAAACTTTATGTGAAGCTATTGGGGTTGAAGTCAGTGGTGAGGCTTTCTTCCCTTTGTTCAATTTTGGCAACCATATGATAGGATTACCATCATAGTATCCTTGTTGTTGAAGTACATTCACAGGCACCCATCTTTGATAAACATTACAATTTGGTGGGCTGATGCTTTTGGTGCTGAGGTTTCTTTCTTTGTGCAGGATTAGGAGACTTTTTGGTGCGCTTGGGAATTCAAGGTTTGGTATTACTTTGGTAGTACCCTTGTGCTTGCACTAATCTTTTTGGTACACACACTTGTTGACTTGGTGGAGTTCTTTGAGGAACTCATATTTAGGCTTTTGTGGACGGTGTTGGGGAGTCCTTTTATTTTTCCTTGGCCTTTGAGTGTTGCGTTGAGGAAGAGGCTTTGATGATCAAGGCACCCAAATTGGATTGGTGCCTTCATAGTAGCCTTGGACTACAAGTAGCTTCTTCTCCACCCACCTTTTGATACCATTAAGATACCTTGATTTGTGTAGTCTTTGTGGATTTTTCTTTTTGTTGTGAAAGTGGAAGGTTTTGGGCCCTCCTTCACATTGGTTAGTGCTGAGGCTGCAGGTTTGAGACTCATGGACATTGTTGACGATGAGGTTCGAGTCTCTTGAGTGGTGGTTATACTGATGTGGAGGGTTTTGAGCATGTAGTCCCCTCTTTGTTAGTTGATGAAGAAGCATTTGCTCCGGGGCTTTTCCCTTAAGTTCCTTCCTAGAGATAGATGGTTTTGGTTGGGGAGCTTCTTTAGGAATAGCGCTTAATTGCATGGTTTTGGCATCGAACTTTGTTAATGAGGATGGAGATGAAGGAGTAGATGCTTTATTAGAGTCGGTAGGAGGCAAATGGTAGGGCATTGTGTAGAGGGGCTTCTGTGAAAGAGGCTTGTCGCTCAGCCATGGCTTCACCCACAAACATGCCCCGTTGACCAGTTAATCATACATCCAATAGCCTTCATCCATGTGCGACCAAGTATTATCACTTCAGGTAATGTACTTGTAGTATTTTCAGGTAATGTTCTTGTAGGCATAACCAAGAAGTCTCCCACCAAGTGCTTGTTTCTATCACAATATGTTTCTATTTGTAGTATCCAAAGAACCTTGGTATTCTTACCATGGATAACTTTCACCTTTAAAGAGTTGTCTACGAGTTGAGGTTTTCCTAACTGTTTTCATACATTGAAGGAAATTAAATCGTGATTAGTTCTCGTGTTAAACAATGTATTAGAGAGCACTTTACCGTAAGGGGGCTAGGAAATTGAATGGATGTTCATAGATGTGCTATGTGCTCCTCTGTGCATCCTTCAACTTCTCCCACAAAGGCTTATGCAAATCCAAGGATAGCTTCTCGTCTTTGTTGCTATCGTATTTTCCTTTCTTTAGCTTCTTGTTGAGCTTGATCTTTCTTTAATTTTGCTTTTTCCTTGGCTTATTTCTTATCATGTGCCACCCGCAAGGCTTCCTTGGTAAGAGGACCATAATAATTTTTGAGTTTACTACCATTTGTTATGGCCTACTGCACCTCCCAAGAGAACAACACACATTCACAATCGGAAGAAACAATAGACAACAACCATCGTGGGATACTTACCAATGCTTTGAGCTCACGTCCCTTGAGTTCTCCAAGCTCACTTTTGGAAGCTCCAATCCTCCAATCTCCACCTCCACTCTGTCACCATGGAGTCACTCACACTACAATGCAAGGCAATCATCCTCTCACTCTCCCATACACAAGCATAGAAGAGGCACATGCACAAGAGTACACTCTCTATATCTCTCTCTCATACACAAGACAAGAAAAGAGCTCTCATAGCACAAAAGGGCATTGTGTATTTCCATTATGAGAAATTGCCTTATATACAACTGGCCCTTATTCACACTTGGGTGCCCAAAACTTACTAACTAAAGCCCTTGGCTGGCCAATATCTCATAATCTACAACCTCTATAGTGCCTTTACATAACACTTATTAATGTCCTCAAATGGAGAAGCATCTTTGTTAATCCAAAATGGGATTAACATCCCCCCTACCTGATGTAGGTTCTGTCCTCAAAACCTTTACCTAGGTCGAAAGACCTTATACAACTAGCCCTTATTCACACTTGGGTGCCCAAAACTTACTAACTAAAGCCTTGGCTGGCCAATATCTCATAATGTAAAACCTTTATAGTGCCTTTACATAACACTTATTAATGTCCTCAAATGGAGGAGCATCTTGGTTAATCCAAAATGCGATTAACATCCCCCCTACCTGATGTAGGTTTTGTCCTCAGAACCTTTACCTAGGTTGAAAGACCTAGTCGTCAAACTCATGTTTGTAGAAGTTATAGCATGATTCAAGCTTTTTGAGGGTTCTTCTGAATGTTGAGTGTGATGTACAGAACCCCGTGTTTACCATGTCTTCGAATGTAACATGCATGTATCCTGGAAGACACCTGAGGCGATGTGATAATAAAGCATCATTCCACATTCATCCAAGCCTCTGTTCATGTCAAAGCATAACTGCTCTTTCTCATAGCCATCATACCTTTCCTTTGGTTGATTGATAAGAACAATAATCAACTTCAAAAATCTTACGGCAGCCATTATGTCGAGATCTGGTATTCTGTGCCATGCTTGTATCAATGCTAGCATCTGATTTCTTTGACTAGTTATATCTTGAAATGTTGATGGCGAGAACTGAGGGAAAATGCAGCAGACGTGGGAATCCCATTGCTTTGCCTCATGGAACTATACATGAGTGAGATGTTTGATTCGCATATATAGCAGGTCTACTCTATGTTGGCGACGTGGAGAACTAGTATTGAAAGCTGTACTCTAGCAATGTGAGATACTCCTTTCGCCGGTTAGGCTCTATTCCAAAGTCCACTAGGTGGGGGTTGGTATTATCTGTTACTATTGTTGTATATCCACCCCATGTATGGACTAGATGCAGCTTGCGCCACTTGTAGAAACAATAACTGCCTGATAATAAATCTGACAACGCGTATTTCTATATAGTAGGTTGACCAAGTGTGCGTTTACCAATTTGGTGTGCCTCGCCACGTTTTCCTACAAAGTGCCTTCATCTCCCATTGGTAGCAGCTCCTCTAAGTCAAGCATTGGGGATCATAGAGGATATGGCACATATGGTTGCTGCCTGGATTCCATGGTAAAGTAGGCCTCTGGCAAGATTCTTCTTGTTGGCTCAAAGGGTGTAATTTGCATCGGCACTTTGAACATCAATTTGGGATTTAGGAGGGGATTCCTTGCTCTGGTGAGGCCCTCGTATTTTGCAGCTTATAAAGACTCAATGAAATTTTCATCAGTAAAAGCTTGTAAATCATCACAAGGAGGTAGATTTTGTACCTCATCAAGCTACCATGGTGGAGATAGAGTAGTTATGGCAACTCCTCATTAGTGGGGTTGAGAGGGTTAGAGGGAAAATCAACAAGGGTAAAAAGAGTAATTAGAAAATATACAGTCTGTCGCCTTAGTTTGGTTAGCAGTAGGAGATACACTAGGATAGGGGTTTAGAATTTTACTTGAAAGGGAAGTAAACACGGGGTAAGTTACAGAGGTTGAGGATCCTGGATTATCCTCTTAGCCTTCCCCTGAACTGGGTGGAGGTTATGGGGGTTTCACAGTTTTCATTTACTCATGGAGGTCTTTGATTTCTTCTTGGGCCATAGTTGGATATTTAATATGTTCACGACGATTAAAATCATATATAACATTAGTTAGCATTACCTCCAGATGTTTATGTATTTTTTAATATAGTTTTACAATACCTAGGGGATGATATAAAGTTGATTCAGATAAATTTAGATATTAGTGTGTCTCATAAACTTTAACCCACCCGTAGCTAATGATCCATTGGTAGCTTTGAGCAACAACCTCATAGTTGGTTGGTGTGGATATCATTTCATCTAGCCTGAATAGGTCGAGTTTGTCGACGCTGTCATCCAGAATGATAGACTGTTGTAACACTTGACACCAACTATAAAGGTTAAGCATGATCGAGTGTGTAACTAGAAAAAGAAGATATTAGTTGGGTTCGTAAGAATTACGTCTCCCCTTAATATTCCCATAACCAATGTCGGGTCAGTATCTCTCTTTGTATTATGATTTATAAGGGTTAGATCGCCTAAATTGAGGTCCTTTATGAGATTAATTTCACATTGAAGGAGAGAGAGTGTTAGCGTAGATAGAAACAAAGTTAGAGTTTGAGGAGGGGCCTGAGGAGTCATCATCGGCAAAGAGCCTATCTTCGAAGCACCCTCAATGAGTTGACAAAGCTCGACAGTTTAGTCACTCCTTTGAGGGCATTCTTGGAAGGCTAGCCTTCATTCTAGTTCTTGGATTCTAGAGTCCTTATCAGTGAGGAGTGTGGAGATGGTTGCCTCACGTGCATCCTGAGCAACTGCTAATTTTGTGTATCATTGGTTAGCTTCTTCTTTAGCACTCATGTGTGCACACCTTGGACTGGTGGGACTTGAGGTAGTGCTCCATTTCTTTATGTATAGACTATGCCCAACCCTCTTCCTTCTCTTCATGCACCTTTCCTATTCTATGAAGAGGTATCCTGTTATACCTACCCACCGGCTTCGCCTGCATGATCATGGACATGGCCCTGCATGATATTTCATCTACTTCTTCCATAATGTTCTCATATTCAGCACCATTTGAATTGTAGGCAACCTTATTTAACATATCTTCCATCGGCATCTGATCAATGTGATGAAGATGTGAGGGAATGGATGGTGGCAGTTGAAGCACCTCTCGTGTCATTCCTTCAAAGATGTGTACCTGTGCTGTGGAGCCATTTAACTTTGTGATCATTCCCCTTTTGGTATTTTTGTCGTAATATTTTAGAAATTCTACACATAGGGATAGGTTGAATGTGCAGGGTATTACTTCTACCATCTTGGCCAACCCCACCTTTTCCAGCTTATACTAGACGTCTATAATTTCCAGTATCTTCAAGCACTCTGGGCTATGGTACTGAAATAGAATCTTTCTTGTTTTTGGATGGCTTCTTGGAGCATGGTTCTGTTGAGATCCTTGTCATCATCATAAGGCCCCAGATAAGTCAATTTGTTTCCCCATGATCATCTCTTTTTCTTTTTAGCCGATGACCTTGTGGCATAGGCTTAAGTCACGGCCGGGGTTCCTTCGTACTCTGAGTCAGAATCCTTGGTGGTAGCCATTTGTAATATTCACAATAGAGTATCAATCATTATTGTTGATTGGTAGGAGCTTGTGTGTGAGTGGTGCGTTAATCGATGACGTCGTATGACGTTAGGAAGAGTGTTCGTAAGGTGAGCAACAACAATAATGGAGTGATGTCGTGAATTAGCAGAGTAGCAGTGGACTACGTGAATTAGCAGAGTAACAGTGGACTACGTGAATTAGTATGTGTTGTGAAACAACAGAGTGTGGTACACGATCTGAAATTACAGATTGCATTTCACGAAGTGAAAGTGTTAGTAGGCGTGGAATGTTTAATTCGTGAAATTGTTAATTCGTGAACTGGTAACCTTTGAACTATTAATCCGAGAAATGGTTAACTCGTGAAATGTTAATTCCTAAAATGTTAACCTGTGAAATGTGTTAACTCGTGAAATGGCAGCGTATATTTCAGGGCACTAAGTTTTGTGAGGTGTGTTAGTGAGTGTATCAATTGTGTGAGCGATCATTAGGAGGTGGATGTATGAAAACTATGTATTTTTGTGAAAGTGCAACAATAGACTACTATTTCACGATTTCAAATCCCGCATTCTTTTTGGAATGTGAGAGAAAGTATCGTTTGAACAATGCAAGGAAAGGCAAAAGAATAAATGTAAGATTCCTCCCTCCAGCTTTTGAGGTGTAAAGGTGTAAGAACCTCCCCTTCTGTTCTTGTAATTATTCCCCTCTCTGAAATAAAAGAAAGATCTTGTTTTATCCTATTTTGGCCTAGAGAGAGAAAATGTCTAGAGAGAGGTAATCCAAAATTGAGATATCCTTGGATATAAAAATCCTCCTAGTGTCTGAAATGGTTTCCCCTGAAACACAAGTTCAAAATAAATTCTCCAAAGTGCATTAGGAATCAATTAAAAATGATTTAAAAGACCTTAGCCTAAGGGTCAAGATTTTTTGAAAATTTTGGATTATGGTCCAATTAAGGTTCCTATGGGCCAATAGGATTAATCCAAGTGTGGGGATGAGATAAATCCAAAGAATAAAAGAAAATACCCAAAAATGAGTAAATGCTCACATAAGATGAAGAGTTGACTGAGTACAAGGTTTATTAGTAAATGCTCACATAAGATGAAGAGTTGACTGAGTACAAGGTTTATTAGTTAAAAACTATGAGATATTACTAAAAAAATGAGATATTTTGGAATAATGATACATTTTTGACACCTTGGTAAGGAGGGGGGAGACTTTAAGGTAGGTGCCTATTTCACACATGTGGATGAGTTTTTAATTCAAAAATATTAAGATATTTTTATCTCTCCTCTCTCCTAGATCAAACTGGATCAAAATGGGAGCTAAACTAGTCCAAATCTTGTCCAAATTGAAGCTGGAAAATTCTAGAACTTAGTTGGACTCAGTTAGTGTCCTCCCTCACCTATAAATAGACGCTCATTCTTTTGTATTCTCATCTGTGAACTAGACCATGCCAGTATTACATTAAAACTTAGTTGGACTCAGTTAGTGTCCTCCCTCACCTATAAATGGACCCTCATTCTTTTGTATTCTCATCTTCAGTGAACTAGACCATGCTAGTATTACATTAAAATAAGCATATTTTTTATTATCCCTTAAAAATCCTCTATATTTTGGAGAGATTGGAGCTTCTATCTCTCTCTCTTCAACCATCCTTGGAGCTTTCCTCTCAACACACTAACCAATTGATTGGTTGGGGGCTTCCTTCTGAGAGAAAGAAGCAAGAAAAATCAAGAGATAAGATATAATTTCATGGTTTTTCTCTAATATTCTCAATGTTTTCACTTAACCCCTCTCAAGCTTGAGAAGTTTCAAATGGATTGTTTTTCAATGCAAATTAAAATTACTAAAGAATTCTAATGATTAATCACAAAAAGTTTATCTTTATGCTTAATTTAGGATGTTTTTATGTATATCTCTCTCTTCCCAAAAGAATGGTCATTCCTATGACCAATTCTCTATTCAAATGATGCTTCTCATTGATAAATTCTCAATTCAAAAATCAAACTCTATGCTAGTTAAGCTAGAGGTTAAAGAAATGGCTTTTTAATGCTTATATGCTAATAAAATTATGATAAAATTATGATTTGATTCCATAAATTGATTTAGGTCTAAATGATAGTTATTCTATCATAATAGTATTACAAAGTCTTATTCTTTCAAAATTTATTAAAAATTATCAGTAATAGCAAGGGAGCTATGGCAAAAAATTTAGAAATTAATACATAAATCATTTTTATGCATAATGTGAAAAGAGGACTTTCTACCATATTCTAGGATTTATTTAGTCATCCTATGCTAAAAGAATAATTTTGTTTACATTCATGGAAAACTAATTTTTAGTATTTATGCATAAATAATTAATTAGAGAAATGAGAAATTTTTGGTATTTCTATTTTTATGCAAAAAGAGGAATTCCCATGATAACGGAGATCCATGTAATTAAATGGAAAAAGAGAAAATTTGATAAATTAAAATAATGAATATTTTTAGAAGAATTTTAGATAAATTTATTTTTATGCATGAGAAAATTTAAATGATAAAAGAGAAATTCCCATGACATTTGGAATTCAATCATTTAAATAGTAAAAGTGGAATTCTTGGCGTATTTGAATTAATGGATATTTTTATTTAAAGTTGAAGAGAAATTTTAGATAAATTTAATTTATGCATAAGAAAATTTAAATGATAAAAGAGGAATTCCCGTGACATTTGGAATTCAATCATTTAAATAGTAAAAGTGGAATTCTTGGCATATTTGAATTAATGGATATTTTTATTTAAATTTGAAGAGAGCTTCTAGATAAATTTAATTTATGCATGAGAAAATTTAAATGATAAAAGAGGAATTCTCATGACATTTGGAATTCAATCATTTAAATCATAAAAGTGGAATTCTTGGTAAAATTAAAATAATGGATATTTTATTAAAGAAAAGAGGAATTTTAGTTAAATTTATTTTATGATAAAAGAGGAATTCCCATGACATTTGGAATTCAATAATTTAAATGTAAAAAGAGAAATTCCCATGATATTTGAGATCCAAGAAATTAAATGGAAAAAAGAGAAATTTTTAGTACAATTCAAATTATGAGTATTTATCAAAAGTGGAATTTTGAGCATTATTGGGAAATATGGGTAGAATTGATTTTTGTAAATCCCATGAATCTTTTACTCAAAAGAAGAATATGGAATATAATTCACTTGAGAAATTTGAGAAAGAATATGAAAATATCCATTGAGAAAAAGTACCTTTAACTAGGCCAAGCAATTGGTAGAAATTTAGAAAAAGTCCTATCGATATCGAAAGTAGAAAATGTTACTAAATGAGAATGTGATGTGAATCGGGATAGAGGTGAATGAATGAGATGAGAATGTGATGTGAATCAGGATAGATGTGAATGTGATGTGAATCAGGATAGATGTGAATGTGATGTGATGTGAATCAGGATAGATGTTAATGAATAAGATGTGAATGTGATGTGATGTGATGTGAATCGGGATAGATGTGAATGAATGAGATGTGAATTTGATGTGATGTGATGTGAATCGGGATAGATGTGAATGAATGAGATGTGAATGTGATGTGATGTGATGTGAATCAGGATAGATGTGAACGAATGAGATGTGAATGTGATGTGATGTGAATGAACGAGATGTGAATGTGATGTGAATCGGGATAGATGTGAATGGATGAGATTTGATGAGAATGGATGTGATGTGAATCGGAATAGATGTGAATGGATGTGATGTGGATCCGGGTAGTTGTGAATGGATGAGATGTGATGTGAATGGATGTGATGTGATGTCATGTGGATATGGGTAGATGAGAATGGATGAGATGTGATGAGGATAAATGTGATGGGATGTAATATAATGTGATTGTCTACTTATAACCCCCTGCCACCTCTCACTCTTATTCAAAGTTGCGACGAGGAGAACGCTTCAACATCTACAAAATCTATGGAAGCTCCCTCCACTTCATCATCCACTATTCAAGGAACTCTCAATTCTCTTACCTTCATAGGGTAAACACCTCCATGGTTGAACATTGTACTCATACTCCCCTGCCACCTCTCATTGTTATCCAAAGCCGCGAGGAGGAAGCTTCAACACCCACAAAATATATGTAATCCCCCTCCACTTCATCATCCACTATTCAAGTAACTCTCAATTCTCTTACCTCCACCATAGGGCAAACACCTCCATGTCAGAAGCACAGAGAGATATGACGGGCTAAAAAGTGGCAACCCAAATATACCTTGAAATGGGTTCCCATGATTTCTCCATCTACACCACTTCACCCAACCAAGCAAAGAAGGCCTCAACATAATAATCTACATAGGAAATAAAAACTATAGGCTACCCCAAAATAAATTCTTATTGAAATCTCAAGGCTGCTACAAAGGTAATCGTTGTATTTGCATACCAAAACATAAATGTATTCCACTACTAACCTCACTGTTTCCCAATTCTCTTTAGTAATGTGGATAAAGGCTTCAATGGCTCAAGTTCAAACAAAGGGAAGACTCTTGTAAAGTAACCTTCATCACCGACACCCAAGCAAATCTAGATCCCACAGAGAAACCCTATCACAAGAGGAAGGGTGATTGATGGGGGGAAGCTTCTACATCACAAAATGTTACAAAGACATTGTTATCCAAGCCCCGATCCCATTGGTTTCCCTAGAGCAACCCACTACTACACAAGTACAAATTGCCTTGCCCGCAAGTGTCAAATCCATTACTCATCTATAAGGGAGAACCAATAAGCTCCATCCAGTCTTATAAAAGTCCCTTACCGCCCTTAAAGTTGGAGATTGATATGCCACAACAAGTAACAAAGGGTGCTCCTAGCCAACAAACAATGATGGAGCAAAGTTGGAAAAGATGGTTACATAGAACCTACAATACCTTCCGCAAAGTCAGGTATGACAAAGAAGCAGGAAGAGAGGTTTTATGCTAATATCATCACTTTTACCCCCATGTTTCGCTCCCAAAAAAATTCATATCCATATCAAGAGAGATCCTGCTGGAAAAGGCTAACCCATGATAATATAGCTTGCACCAACATGTACAGCAATATAGCACCTACACACATAATAAAAATCTAACTAACAAAAATTAAAAAAGATAATGAACACATACCAAAATAAGAGAATCAAAGTACAACTTTGCTACTATTACTTTAGGCGGTGAGCAAAGAGGATGTACAAATCTTGGCTAGCCACCTATCAAAAGGTGGAAAAACCTAATCTAAACCCTAGTTTATGACTCAATCCTCTAGGGACTGGATTAATCACAAGAACTCAACACAATGCTATTTATAGCATAGAAAAATCAATATGAATTGGTCAAGTTGACGAGATCCCTCGACAAGTCCCATTCATTTGCTACAATAATTAACTCAGATCAATCTTCATAAATGTTGGCTGCCCGATAGCTCCTTGGGTTGCTCTAATCTCTTCCCTATCCACACCTAGATTTTAAAATTCCTGAATCAAGTCTTGATCTACTTCTAATCTTATTCTTTATCTTGCTGCCCTTCAAGGAAATAGCTCTGGGTTAAGCCTGCACATGTCTTTCAAATGACATCGGGTTATTTTATCCCAAGGGGGGTAAATCACAAGTGTATGCATTTATAGACTCAGACTGAGGTGGATGTTATGACACGCGAGTGTCCACGAGTGGTTTTTGCTTTTGCCTTAGTGGTTCATGTATATCACGGCTCAGCAAAAGAAGCAACCCAATGTGGCCACTTCTAGCTATGAAGCTGAGTACATGGTATCATTTATAGCTACAGTTGAGTGTGTTTGGCTTAGGCACCTTATTGTTGCTAATTTGGGTATTGGCGAGTCCTTAGCCACTACCATCTTCACTAATAGTCAGAGCGCTATGGCAGTTGTGTGAGTAATCTACTTTTTCATGCTTGCACAAAGCACATTGAGGTGCACTATCATTATGTCAGGAAAGAGATGCTTTGTAATAGGGGAAATCAGCTTAGCTTATGTGCCAACACATGACAACTTGGCAAATTTGTTCATGAGGCTCTCCCATGAGAGAAGTTTGAATCTTTTCGCAAAGCTTTAAACTTGCTTCCCTTTGGAGACTAATTTGGGCTCCCTATCACAGTCTAAAGAGCCTAGCATATCTATGTACTTCTAGTGCCACCTCACCCCTTGTTCACATTATCACTCTAGGGGGGATTTGTAGCCATATTTGGTAATGATGTGTGTGAACACACTAGGATCAGTCGGGGAACTTTTTCCCTCTTTAGGAGGTTTTTTCCCCCGTGCTAGTATACACCCATCTTGGGGTATACTTATCATCTTTGTACAGCACATATTTATTATTTATCATTCATCTTCATTGTGTTCTCCCTTGAACTTCTCCACTATGTGTGTGTGTGTGTGTGTGTGCGTGCACATGCGTGTGCATTCTTGCAACCCTATTTCCAACAACAACATTAAGGACCCCACTAAACCCCCCTAGGATACCACCCAAAAAAATATTTTTTTCTCATGCTCCCTAATAGTATATACCTGATAGTTACACTCATCCACTAACTCCCAAAAAGCTGCCAGTTTTTGGGCATCCTTGTTGATTTCCTTTACATTCCAAGTCACTCCTTTGAATCTTTTCCTAGGATTTATATTTACTGAAAAGTGGAGGGCACTACATCCATTTCATGGCTAGGGTCCCCTCTTCAACATTTTGTTATTTCTCTCCATCTTTCCTTAAAAGATCCCTATTCATTATTTGCCAAGATCTTTCCACTTGCCAATTAAATATGTCTAAGGATGAAGATCCAAAACTTGGATCTTTAAGAGAGTCAAAAGAGTTGTGAGGAAAAAAGGAAGATACCTCTTCTTTAAAACAAGCATCAGGATGGAATTTCCCAAAAGGGAGGTGTTTTTGATCCAACCTCCCCATGGCCTCATCTTTAGTCTGTCTCTATTTTTTACCCCCTTTTTTTACCTTTACCACCATAATCCAATTATCATATTTATTTCCTTCTAACACTTTTTCTTTGCCATTGTCTTGCAAGGTTTCCCTCTCCTATCACAAGATCCTTGTTAGGTCTGCCCCCTTTTCCAGACTCCTGATTGGAATCAGCTGGATTCAAGTGGTTCTTTGAGCCTTGAACATTTACTTTTTCCTCCTCTCCTCTAAATCCCCTTTGATTAACACAGTTTCTTGTAATATGCCCAAATTTTCCACATCTGAAACATGCCCCTAGGAAGCACTAAAAGCTAGTTTGATATCTAGGGTCCCTGCTTCTCCTAAATCAATTGCCATAAATTTGGGGGTGTCTATCAGAGTGTTCCATATGATGCAGACTTTGTTAATCCCTTTCCCCTATTCAGTATCTCTAGGAACAAAGAGTGTATTACCCAAGTTTGAGGCCAAAGACCTAAGCATGGGTTTCCCATGAAGTCAACCCATATAGGACACTCTTTGATTAAAATGTTATTCACATCAACTAACATGCCCATTAGAGTACATGGATCAAATTTCTGGCCAGAAAGAGGACCTTTCGTGTATACTTCAGACACACATTCAACTTTGATGAACAAAACATTACCCTTTTCCAAGGTAGAAAACCTATGAAACGCCATTATAATGCAAAACCTCACCTTCTGACCACCTAGCAATATCAAACTTGCCATTAGAGACCCTAGAGATCATAAGAATCATGTTGCAGGTAGAAAAAGCAATCCAACATGGTGTCTAATGAAGTCAAGGGAGACTTTAACACGTACCTTGTCAATCTTTTGTAGTTAGAGCCGTCTTTATGTTAAGGCCTAGTCTATCCCCAATCCAATCAAATGTTTTCATCCATTTACTTCTCTTTTCCTCCTACCATGCAAAGCCCATCTTATTGTTGAAAAACCTCTTCATCTCAGTATTAAGCAGCATGCCTCCTCAACTACCCTTGCCTTGATCTTGCACAACAATTGCCTCCTCCTTCATGGCACAAGCACTTCTGCTGCCACCTTTGATCACACCATCCATGCCCCTATGCTCCATGAAGCCCATGACATTGTGTAAACAAGTACTCCCCTCATACCCCCTCTCTCCCTCAAATATATTTCTTGCATATCAAATTTTTTTTGAAAATCATATATGAAGTTGAGAAGAAGACAAAAAACACCATTCACACACAAGACGTCTTGTGTGTCATATATGAAGTTGAGAAGAAGACAAAAAACACCATTCACACACAAGACAACGTCTTCATTATCTTTGAGTGCTGCCACCTTTGGTCACACCATCCATGCCCCTATGCTCCATGTAGCCCATGACATTGTGCAAACAAGTACTCCCCTCATACCCCCTCTCTCCCTCAAATATATTTCTTGCATATCAAATTTTTTTTGAAAATCATATATGAAGTTGAGAAGAAGACAAAAAACACCATTCACACACAAGACAACGTCTTCATTATCTTTGAGAGTAAATAAAAAGTACCGTACAAACACCACAGTAGGACTTTTAAAACTAGGAGCATTGTGTTGTGTTGGTAGTTCATTTTTACTTCGGTAGATTTTTTTAAAAATTGTTTGCAAGCACATCAAGCCATGTGCTGAGAAATGATTAACTCATGTTAAGAGAAGAGACACATTTTTTAAAAAAAAAGCATGAAATCAATCATTGCTTTTTTTTAAAGTATTTATGCCACTAAGTGGAGTGAGCATTGCCTCACTTGATTAAGCACAAAGTCTCCTCAAATTACTATATTCTCTTAAGTGGACCTTTTAATGAGAGAGATAAGAAATGAATGGACTTTCAAAACTATATTACCTCTCTTATGCTAAGGTTTCACATTCAGTAAGATCTTCCACTCATGATTACAATTGAAGCAATTATTCTACCTCCGAGTTAGGCAAAGAGTCCTCACATAGTATAAGGGATTAGGGGCCACACTAGCCTCCTCTTCCCACCCGTCGATAGCTATACATATGTGGGCAAGTGATCCCCCATCACCTTGCATTTTTCATAGCAATCCAGGGTACCTTCCACACACACATGCCGTTATCTTATGCTAGCATGATATCTTAATGTAGTGTTCACACAATTTTGTTAGTTGTCATTGTTTATGATCCTCACCTTAAAGCTAGCATAATAGCTTGCTGTAGCACACAATTTTGTTAGTCGTAGTCATGATAAATGAAATGTTTCCCTAAGGTAACAAGTGGTGAAATTACAATTTCTTTTGTAACATGGGGTTCATGTTACATGGGAAAGTTCAAGTTGTAGCTATTTGGGGGTGAAAACATTAGAATTTCAATTGAGTTCCCAATTCAGTAGTAGTAGCTAATCTCCCTTTCTATCAAGTTGGCAACCATTCAATTTGAGCCTTTCAGGGTAAAAAGCATTGCTATAGCTTTGAATTCTAGGTATAAATCTCATGCTAGTATTTAATTCTTAATTTCTCATCATGAGCAACCAATTGGCTATTATTTTAAAATACAATCGTAAGTTTTTCATGGCATGGAAACATGCCCAAAGCTTCAAAAAGGGAAGAAGTTCATCAAAACTAGGCTTGTTCTTTTGTTGGCAAGATCTATCTATTCCCACCAAGATTCAAACTGTGGTGGGCACTTAGAATTTTCTCCAAAAATAAGGGCACATAAAAGTGTTCCCAATAGAGCACAATCAATCTCTCCCACCAAGATTTAAACTCCGGTGTGTTAACCACTTCTTCATAGGTTAACATGGTTTCACCTACTCAACCTATTGTAAGGTGCTTTGCTATCTTACCCGTGTAAATGGGCACTTATCCTTTGTAAGATGGTGCTGGAACATATAAAGCAGCCTTACCCTATGCTTAATGTCAAATAGGGAAAGTTTATGCACTTAGTGTACATAGCTACTTAAGACTACTAATAAAGGCCGAACCATTCACTTGTTTGCCCGACCTAGTGTGAAAACTATTCATTTGTATATATAAGTCATTTTTTATAATAAGCAAGACACAAGCATTCCCTTGTAATAGCTTTATTGTCCTTCTTCCCTCTTCTTGCTTGCTTGATGGATACATGTTAGATAGGTTTGATTAATGTAGGTTTTCTTCTTATATTAGCTTTGTCTCTTTCCTCGCCTTTTGTGAGAGAGAACCATCGCCGAGAAGATTCTCTTATTACCTCCATCAAGGGAAAGAGAGCTCTCCCTTTATCCCTTTGGTAAGGAGCATCCTAGTGTGACACCAAATTGAGGACACAATGTGGACGAGGTAGTGCACCCACAATGGGAAGTTACAGCTTGAAGGGAAGACCCAATGACACATGCGTGAGTGTAAAGCTAAGGTAAGCTCTTGACTTGAACATATTTGGCACTACTATATCGGTGTTGATTAGGAGGTCACACTCTGAAAAACATATGGTTTTAGAGCCATATTAGCATTATCCAATATTGTTGAGTGTTGATTAGGAGGTCATACTCATATTATGGTTTTAAATCCATTAGATGTGTTTAGTTGTGTGATTGATTTTGATTTGAAGTTTACTTGAAGTAGGGCATTCTATTTTCATCTATTGGTAGGGTAAAACACTAGTTCTTTGGTGATTTGCATAAAATTGGAGCCTAAAAGGCTTAAATTTTATTACTTTGAGCCAAGAATCACGTTATCAATTATGATTAGGAGTGGAATACAGACCACAAACATGAGCATTGAACTCCATTACGAGTGAAATACACCTCAAAAATATAAGCATTAAGCTTCATTAGGTGGAATTAGATTGGGACTATCAATTTTTGTTTAGGTTTTTCTTAATTTTTCATGAATTATCAGAATTGGAGTGAGCATTGAGCTCCATTAGGTTGAATTAGAGTGGGGCTATCAATTTTTATTTATTCATTTTCTAGTTTTTCATGCATTATTGGAATTGGTAGCTTAGAAGCATGCTAAGACATCAAAAAATAATTAAAAACACTTAATTACTTACATCACAACCATTAAAGACCATTAATCATAACCACATAAAATAGGATTAAGACCATTAATCACACCCCATTAAGTCTAAAAAATCTCAAAAACCATAAAAATAGGCCAAACGAACTCTCGGGTGGGGGACGTGAGTCTATAGTGTCATGCAAAAAAGATATGAGTTTGGACACATGGGCGTGTAGATGTGAGCTTGGACACATGAGCCATGTAGATGTGAGCCTAGACATGTGAGTCATGAGCCTAGACACGTAGCCGCCGTGAGCTTGGACATGCATGATAGATATGAGCCTGAAAATGTGAGTCTAGAGGTAGGTATTGTTGGATGTGAAAGAAGATGCTATACACAGGCTCACAAACACGCACACGAGCTCAGAGAAAATAGAGATGATAGCGATAGTTGGAATGTACTCTAATGAGATAATGAGTGAGTGGAGTACAACTCTAATATCCCTAGCTCTAGGGCTGATGTGGTTGCTAACACACTAAGGGTGTGTTCAGTGAAAAAACCCTTGCAAAGCACAGGGTAAAAAGTGCCCATGATCAGCTTAGTTTACACCTGAATTTCTTGGAGGTAGAAGGCTAACAAATCCCCCTGAAGTGAATGGATACAGGTATCCTAGTAGAGGCAATAAGTTCATAGCTCATCGAAAAGCTTCAAACTTCTTTGTGGAAAGGGGCTTGGTAAATCCATCTACCACATTGGCCTGTGTCGGCACATAGGTCAAGGCTATCTCTCTAGCATGGAGCCTTTCCTTGACATAGTGATAATGCACCTCAATGTGCTTCATCCATGCATGGAAAACTATATTTGGTGCAACTACTACTGTGCTCTAACTATCAGTGTAAAGGGTGGTAGCAGACTATTGTTCGATACCAAGATCAGCCCACAAAAGACTTCAGAGCCAGACACACTCTACAGTAACTGTGAATGTTACCCTGTATTCAACTTCATAATTGGACGTGGGCTACTGTTGGCTGCTTCTAAGCCATGAGATGCATGAGCTGCCAAGAAGGAAATAGTATCCACTGGGTGGTTGACACTATTGTGTTAGAACATCCTACCTAGTCACTATCATTGTAGGCAGACAAGCATAAAGAAGACTCACTGCTGTAAAACAATGCATAGTGCTAAGTGCCTTGAATAGTGGAAGATACGCTTCACTTCTTATTAATGCCGAGTGCCGGTACAATGCATAAACCTGCTCAATTGTAACACTACATACTAAACATCTAGACAAGTATTGCACATATATATAAGGCATCCGCTCTCTGATAGGCGGCTATATCAAAGGGCCCAGAAGAGTTCTCAATTAACAGTTGGAGACTTGGTTCCACACAGGAGTAGAAACAAGTTTGCAATTTGTCATTTGAAATCATTCCAAGAGCTTCTGAATGTATCTTTGTTGAGATAACATGATGGCCCCCTCATTCAAAACAAACTGGATACTACCCAAATAATAATGTAGAAGACCCATGTCGAAAACATCAAATGTATTCTCTGCAGGTCAACGATGAAAGCTACAGTGTGCCCCCTCGTTAGGGCGGCCTATCACAAGTAGATCGTCCACATAAAGATTGAGGATAAGAAGATGATCCTTTTCTTTAAGGACAAAGAGTGCTTTTAAGTGGGACTATTCTGAAACAGGAAAGAGAGCAAGTATGCATGTATCTTTTGATACCAAGCACGAGAAGCCTGTTTAAGGCCATATCGTGCTTTACACACTCTATATACTTGATACTTTGCACCCTACTGAACAAAGCCAAGAGGTTGTGTGACATAAACCTCTTCTTGTTGATCACCATTCAGAAATATGGTTTTGACATCCAACTTGTGCACATTCCAACCTTTATGTGCAACCAACTAGAGTCAGAATGGTTGTCATACATGATGTAGGTGCAAAAGTCTTATCATAGTCAATGCCTTCCCTCTAGGCATAGCCCTTGGTGACTAATCAAACCTTATAACAATCAACAGAGCCATTAGGCTTCCATTTTAGCTTAAGCCCCCACTTGGTGCCTATAGCATGCTTGCCACCAATAGTAGGCAGATCACAAAACTCCCATGTATCATTTCTAGAAATGGAATCCAATTTTGAATGCATGGGGCTGAAACCCAATTATCATTCTCCAAGGCATCAAAAGTGAGAAAGTGGTTCCTCATTCAGTGCACTAGCAAAAAGGACTGTGTCTACAAAATGAGATGCATTTCTAGAGGCAGCTCATGTCCTACCTGTGGCAAAGGTTCAGGCAGCTTGCTGTCATGCAAAGTAGCCTGAAGCTAGTGCAAAATCCGTTGATAATCACAAATAGATTCATCCTCTTCAATTAATAAATCACCCAAGGCATCCATATTAAAGGGTTTCTAATCCAGAGCAATAGGGATATTGTTGAACTACTGAATCTGCTAATGGGCTGTAGCGCAGGTGGCTTAGTTGGAGCCAAGGTGGGTTCAGAGGAGTCAGCACCAGTACCAAACAAAGGCAACAATGTATCAAATACATCCAAGGCATCAATGGATGGCTGTAGTATCCAATAGGAGAGCATGGATTGAGATGCATATTCAGCAAAAGACGACATCTCTTTATACAATCAGCTTCCAACTAGATGGAACATACAACCGATATCCTTTACTCTCACTCTGCCACAAAGATACATTTCAAAGCTTTGGCGGCTTGAAGATTATGCATGTGATGTGTAGGTACATGCACATAAGCTAGACAACCAAATACACGCATATGAGTAATGACTGGAATTCTGCCATTCCAAGATTCATAAGCTATCCTAGATTTGAAAGCCTTAATTGGGCAGCGGTTCAATACATAATTGGCACACATGATCGCTTCAAGCCAAAATCTAGAAGGAAGATCCTTGCTTTTGAGCATACATCTGGCCATTTCCATGAGTGCCTGATTCTGATAGCTACACCATTTTGTTGTGGTATATAAGGAATAGTACACTCAATGTGAGAAATGCCATGGGAAAACATGAAAGCAGCAAACTCATTTGACAAATATTCCCCCCTCTATCGGTACACAATGTCATCAGCTTATAATTGCAAACATTTTTCAGCAAGAGGAAGAAACTGACAGAAAGCTAAGAAGGCATCTGACTTGACTTTCAGACCATACACCCAACAAAAGCGGGTGTAGTCATCAATAAAAGTCATGAAGTATAGATGTCCACCAAAAGAGGGAGCCCACATAGGACCATAGATATCACTATGTACATGCTACAATGGGCGAGTAGCACCACGGACAGTGAAACTAATGGAAAGCTAAGAAGGCATTTGACTTGACTTTTAAACCATACACCCAGCACAAGTGGGTGTAGTCATCAATAAAAGTCATAAAGTATAGATGTTTACCAAAAGAGGGAGCCCGCATAGGACCACAAGAAGCTGTAATGGGCAAGTAGCACGGACAGTGCTATCTTTCAGAAAGGACTGATGATGCATCTTTCCCAGTATACATCCCTCGCATACATGCTTGTGGGGGAGCACAATAGGCGATAGCTCATGAAGCATAGCTTGATGATGTAACCACAGAAGAGATGGAAAATTTAAGTGACCAAACTGAGCATTCCAAATCTCAGTCACGCTGAATTTGTGTCATTGAAATAGTCAAGTCATCTACATGAGGATCAATACTCCTACTATACATATCAATTTTGTATAGGCCATTGCACAATGTACCAAACAAGAGAAGTGCATCAGAAGCAGTTCTGTCATGAATGGAACAACAATGATCATAAAATTGAATCTTCAAGCCAGCTTTGGCAAGTGCTGAGACATAAATGAAATTTTTACAGATTTCGAGTACATATAAGGTGTCAACAAGAGTATAAGGATCCCCAAAGCATGCAATCAATGCCACATTGCCAATGCTTTTGATGGCATAGGATACATTGTTAGCACACAAAACTGTTCCACGTGTGACAGAACATCTCTCAAGGTAGAAAACAGCTACTTGCATCATGAAGTAATGTGCTTAATGGCACCGGAATCAAAGTACCAGTCAGCATCTGACAAAAACATACAAGAGGCATGTAGATCACTACATGTTACTGTCAGTGCATAGCCATCATGCTGCGTAAAATTTTCTTCCTCTACATTGTCACTTGTCGTTTTGCAGCTAGTCATTACTACTTCTTCTTCTTCTCAGTCTTCTTTGACAGTCCTCTAAAACATGACCAGGATTTCAACATTAATTTGCATCTCTTCTTCTTCTCAACCGGCTACTCTTTGGGCTTCGGGTTATGTGACTGGGCTAGTGCTTTGCCCTTAGGCTTAGCACGAGATGGAGCCCCAAATTTGCCTTTGCCACGATGGGAGGCAGCAAATGCCTGATTGGAAGTGAGCATATTATTCCTATTGGAACGAGACTGTTCTTCCTAAAGAAGGAGACCACCAACTCATCAAAGGTATACATCTCTACGTTGAAAGTAAACCCCACCTAGAAAAGTAAACCTGGCCAACTACTAAATTCGGAATACAAAGCGCTGACTCTTGAAGATAGGAAATCATAGACAAAAAATAAGACTTCTAAATATAGAGCAAAGTGTTGAATGCTGAAAGCCCAGAGCCACGCACTGAAAGCGGAGAGTAAAGCGCTAAATGTTGAATGCCGAAAGTTAGGCGTTGAATGTAGAAATCAAAGGGTTGAGCTACAGATAAGTCAATACTGATTAACGCTGTTAAATGAGTTGACAAAGTAAAATCAATTGATGCAAAAGTCAAATGCTCAAGAAGAATGCTGAGAAGCTGACAGTTCAAAGCTGACGGACACAGATATCTAATGTCAAAAGAAAATTGAATGATTGAACAACAATATCAAGAGTAGCATTAGCTGAAAACCTCTATTGAAAGCTGAGTGAAGAGCTAGTGTGGGTGTGAGCCTAATGTATGACAATAATAACAAAAGTAATGCCAATGTACAAAACAAGGCAAAACCCTAGATCTGATTGAAAGTATGCAAAGCAAGATCTTACCTAGAACGAGTGGTGGTGCCAAGGAGATAAAGATCAACAGGAGCAGAAACAGAACAACAAAGCTTTGATATCAATGTTGGATGTGAAAGAAGATGCTCACAGACTCAGACAAAACACGTACACGAGCTCAAAGATTGATAGAGATTATAGTAGCGATAGCTGGAATCTACTCTAATGATATAATAAGTGAGTGGAGTACAACTCTAGTGGCCCTAGCATTAGGGCTGACATGGTTTCTAACACACTAAGGGTGTGTTCTTACATAGGGTAAAAAGTGCCTCTGATTAGCTCAATTCACACATGAACTTCTCGGAGGTAGAAGGCTAACATGTATACCTTATATAGTATGGAGTAATTATTACTACCATAAAGACTCATATGGATATACCTACTCATGTCTTTGGAATACTTTCTTGTCATATAATATGTACCAATTACAAATTTCTTTGTGGTTATTGGAAATTAAATACACTTACACACTAACCCTGTCTCATAGGCCCAATTCCTACATTATTGGAGAATTAAAGTACACTTACACACCAACCCTGTCTCATAGGCGTAGATTTTTGTGTCCTCAGTAGACTTATTTCATATAAAGGAAGTACATGAGCCAAGTGCATACAAAAAGGACATGAGCTTGCAAACGTGAGTCTAAAGACATGAACCTAGACACATGAACTAAGGGACGCAAGTCTAGAGACGTAAACCTGTATACATGAACCTAGACACATGAGCCAAGAGATGCGTGTGAACCTAGACATGTGAACCAAGAGATGCAAACCTAGAGACATGAACCTGCGTAGTGAACTTGAACATGTGAGCCAAGAGACACAAACCTAGAGACGTGAACCTACGTACATGAGCCAAGAAACGCGAGCCTAGAGACATGGACATGTATACGTGAACGTAGACACGTGAGCTAAGAGCTATGAGCCTAGACACATTCCTTTACATTTGGAATGTTGACTTAACTTGGCCAGGCCAAAAAAAAGGCAGACTTAGCCATAAGGCACTTCAAAAGTCTTGAAAAGTGAAATAAATGATGAGACAAACACAAGCTTATGCATTAACCAATTGAAGGTCTTGCAATGAGAAATATATTCACCCGCACCTAGTGTGCCAACTAATTCTTGATGCATTTGGATAAATTCCTCGGACTTGTAGATAGGCCATTCTTCGATTTCTTCAGTTCAAACTCAGCCTACTTTCTTTCTGGCTTTTGTGCTAATTTCAATTGCCAATTTTCATCATTGACTTTGATCAATTGCATCAGATATTTTTCAATCACTATAAAACCCAAAAAAACAATGGCAAATGGGATTTGTGAGTTGTACACCAGCACAACTTACTGCCCCCAAAACCATTTGTCAACAAAAACATTCACAAGTGAAATGCACATTCCAAAGGAACTGAATACAAGCAGACTATTTTAGTTATCTTAAACATATATAATGGTTTTCAGATATCGAATAGCTGCATTTCCTCTGCTTTATTCAGGTTAGATCATGTTGGCCATCATTGTTTAATATTCTACTTAGAGGTTCTGACCTTTTCCCTCCACCAGTGAGAAGGGCTCTAGGACTGAATGACATTGGGTGTAGATCTTCAGTGCCTCATTTCACAAGTGCTCATATCCTTTTTCTCAAACACCGCTTACAGATAATCTGGCCACAGTGTAACATGCCGGTACAGGTTTCACATCACAAGCACGTACAAGGGCCAAGCTTTTAGAAATAGGGAGAAAACTTCCATGAATGGTGGAAAAAAAAAAGATCCAACACTTCATTTACTCTACTGTAACAGAAGGATGGTAGGGGAGGCAACCTCCAAGGAATCGCCCAACTATGGCACCCATCTGCTGAAGCAATCCTAGCAAACTCCAGCAGCACCCGAAATTGAAAACAGAATCAACAGACATAATCTACTGCAATTTAAAAACAAAAGACAAAACTTACTGCCAGATTTCAGTACTTTCATAATGAACGGAGTTCATTTGCCATCTGACGGAAACGTTCAACTAAAAACAGTCCAGAAACCCAGTGCACACCCTCCCAGAAATAACTTGGATCAAAAGTCATCATCTCTGTGCAACTAGATGCTAAAACTCACTTCACCCTGCCAAAAGTCTTGGCCTTCTCCTGAGAGGTTTGGAACCGCCCATGTCCAAACTTTGAAGATGTGTCGATGAACTTGAGCTTTATCTCCTCCAACGCACTCCGAGAAGTTTGCTTATACAAGGACTGCCTCAAAGTGATAACTCTCTTTTTGGGGCCTATGCAGCAACCTTTGAGCATAATGTAGTCTTCCTTCACTATACCATAGTGTGCAAAACCACCCATAGGGGTGATCCCCTTCTCACTTGGATCAAACTCAGTGGCCGCCTTGTGAGACTCATCCCCAGATTTCCCAATCTTGTAAATCTTCTTGTTCATTTCAGTTCGGTGATGGTAGCCTCTTTGACCAGCTCTAGCCACAGTGTAAGACACACGGGCAGGATGCCATGCTCCGATACAGGCCACCTTGCGAAGACCACGATGGGTTTTGCGGGGCAGTCTTGTCACACCCCACCTTGTCACCACACCCTCATAACCATGACCCTTGGTGACACCGATGGTGTCAATCATCTCATCCTTTGCAAAAACACTGTCAATTGGCACCGCCTTCTCAAAGAGCTTATATCCAAAGTCAACTTTCTCATCCACTGTACCACCATTTACTTGAACCTCCATCAGATGGGCTTTTTTCTGCTTAATACCCTTCAGCTTTCTGACCTGCACAACAGATAAATGCAGACATGATGAGCAAACACAAATGAATGGTAGTCAGCGGTAAAAATGCAGCCATAAGAAGAGCGGGCATAAAGAGAGGACAAGTTGAGCAGACATGAATGCGGCCATGATAAGCAGTAAGGACTCAGGCATGATAAGCAGGCTGCTTAGAGGCTAGAGAGTCTGTGAACATGAACGACGACATGTTGAGAAGACATGAGTGCTGCCGTGATAAGCAGACAGGATTTCAGGCATGATGAGCAGGCTGGTTAGAGACTAGAGCGTCTGCCTGGACCACTAACCTGAGTATGAACAAGCACACGAATGACACTTGCATACTTCTTCATCTTCTCCAGCTCAGCTTCCACATCTTTCTTCCCCTCTTCCGACTCATACTTCTTAGAGTGCTTGGTAAACGCCTTCTTCTTGGACTTGTACCAGTTCTTGTAGAAGCGTCTTCTGAGCTCATCACTCAGATGTTGAGCAAACACAGTGGTCAAAGTCCTCAGTCCACGAGGGGTCTTAACATAAGCAACGAGCCCAACCACAATCATAGGTGGAGTCTCGATAATCGTCACAGCCTCGCATGTCTCTTTTTTGTGAAGCTCTGGAGATTTGCAGAAATGAGTTAGCAACAACAGACATTCATTTTCGACAAACACAAATTTAACGAGGCTGAATGCACCCCAAAAAAAAAAAACTCACTTGATCCTGGCTTCTCCACCTCCCTCACAATGTGGGTCATGCCCGCTTTGTAGCCGAGGAAGGCTGTAAGATGAGGTTTTTTGGTAGCATCATCCTTGGGGAACGATTTCACTGTGAAAGGGGAAACAATATGGTATCAAACTGTTCGTAGAAATATCAAGGCAAGAAATGTCAAATGACTCAAGTCTAACAACTGAAGAGACAACCTGATCTCTACTTAAGAATAAATCTCCCAGTTTCATGAGAGGTTTAAGGCCTTACTGATATAATGTGGCACTGGGAAAGGGTAGAACCACGTGCACCTACAGTTTAAATATCCAGAACCTCTGAAAACCTAAAACAAAAGAGCCAACTCTCATAAAGGGCATCCACCCGGGGCGGGTCACCCATCCAGGGAATATTCTACCCTCCTCAGTCTGCAACTGACTCTCCAACCAGCCATAGAAGAATCTCAGTCTCTTATCTTCATGTCCACCCATGATCTATTCGTTGACTCCTGCTTAGCGTACCTTCCAGCCTGAGGCAAAGCCTCGCATTGTCATGCAAATCACTTCGAGTACAACGCTGAGTTAAGCTAAATCTTTGGAAAGTAAACTACAGATCACGAAGATAGCGCTCGTCTCTAGAAGCCCTAACACCCCCAAACCCTACCATTGTGCAGGGCAAGCCATAGGATTGCTCAGCCCAGGAGGGATTGTAAGCCCTAGAGGTTAAAACCCTCTAGGAGAGAGGCCAGCAACAGCAGAGAGAACACACCATTCCCACGGGCGCGCGCGCGCGCACGCACACACACAGACACATACAAAAACACAAAGACTTGAAGGGATTGACCTACCCTTTCCTCTATGGCGGCGGGCACGCTTGCGAGGAAGGAAGCCCAGGGATCCATGGCGGGGATGCTCGAACTTGCGGTGACTCATGGCGTTTGCTCTGCCTCTCCCTTTCTTCCCTTCCTCCTTTGAGATGCCAGTTACAAAACCTTCACCTAGGGTTTTCTTCGTAATTACAAATTATCACTAATATGTCTGCTTAGGTTATATTAGGTTTAAATGTTGATTTTTTTAACCAATCAAAATAGGGGCACACAATGAGTAATAAATAAAAATCAATACATTAGTTTGGATGTACATTAGTTTGGGGTGGCCTCTGAGACCTTAATACATTATAGGCAAAACAAAAGAAATGAAACGGTTCTCTCTCTCTCATGAAAGCGGTTTTCCACGCCCCGGGGCTTGCTCGACTGCGCGTTGCTCACCCTCCTTTGCTAAGCCTCTCTCGCCTACGCCACGAGAGAGAGAGGCAGAGAGAGTTACGATCTGGAGTGCTAATCTATATATGCGCTCGCCCAGGACAGAGAGAGACGATTTACTTGCGCCCGCATCGTGAGAGAGAGAGAGAGAGAGAGAGAGAGAGAGAGAGGTAATCTATATATGCACTTGTCCACGACTGATTTACTTCTGCCGGCACCCACAGAGAGAGAGAGAGAGACGATCTCGAGTGCTGTTTTTTTTTTCTGATCTGTATATGTGTCGATAGATACCATCTCGACGCTCGTCCTTCAGGTCTCCGCGATAATCCCCGCCATCTTACGATGATGAGCGCCGCAGAGGGGTGGAGATGACCGTAGCAATTTGACGAAGGATGATGATATTTTTTTTCCATAGAAATTTTTCAAACAATTTTTAAAAAATAACTATGGATCGGGATTTTCCATTTATGCATTCCATTGTCGCCTGTGATTTTCACAGGCGAGTAGAGCGAGTAGAGCGAGTCAATATAAAGGTGATGACATTAAAATTATACAAATGCCAGGACCAACGTTTATTTTTTAAGGTCACAGAGCCTTCTAAAGATAATTTGACCTGCAATAGAAGTATCATATAGCAAAAGCGGACACGTGTGTGAAGGAGTGGTGTAGTGGGATCGAATTTGGATTTTATCTCACTCATGTGATTGCATGCCTCCCGTATGTCGACTGGTGGTCGACGAGAAGGGGCTTGCATGGCTGAGTTTCCCAATTCGTGGCACCAAGATGTTGAGGAGGGCGCAAGGGGGTGGGGTGATTGGGAACCTGCCTCTCAGGAAGAGATGAAGAGATGCAGAGAGGAAGCGGAGGTCGAGTTCACCAGGAAAAAGAGTGTGCCTGATTGGCTGAATGATAGACTATGTTCTCAATGTTGGAATTAGGGTTGCAGGAATGCACACACAACTTCAAGAAGATGAGGAAGCTTGAGCACAACACAGTAGTGTAATGCCTGGGCTATGCATAAATCTGCTCACCTGTGAGACTGCAAACTGAATGTCTGGCCTCGTAATGCATACATAAATGAGGCAACCAACAGCTGTCTGATAGAGTGTGACATCAAAGTGATCTCCAGCATCATGAAGACTCAACTTCAAACCTGTCTCCATTGGAGTAGCAATAGGCTTGCAGTCTTCAAGGCCAAATCTCCGCAACAATGTTTCAATATACTTTGTCTGACACAAAGCAATACCTCCATCACACTGCTTAAATTGTATCCCCAAATAATGATGCAAATGCCCCAAATCTGACATCTCAAAAGAGGCATTCAAATCAGCCTTAAAATCAGCAATATGACTCTCATTTGGTCCTGTGAGCAGCATGTCATCGACATAGAGAGCAATGATTAGATGTACACCATCCACACGTTTAACATACAAAGTGCTTTCTGTTGGACTATTCTGAAACCCATGTGCAGTCAAATATGCATGTATTTTTTCATACCAAGCTCGTGGAGCTTGCTTTAAACCATATAAAGCCTTTTTTAACCTGCACACTTTGTTTTCCTGCCCTCTTTGAACAAAACCACGAGGCTGCGATACATACACCTCCTCATGCAAATCTCCATTTAAGAACGCAGTCTTTATGTCCAGCTGATGTACATTCCAACCATTATGAGCTGCTAATGCACAGATGCTACGAACAGTGGTCATATGACATGTGGGAGCAAAAGTCTCATCAAAATCAATGCCCTTCTCTTGAGCATAACCTTTTGCAACAAGCCTAGCCTTATGGCGATCCACTGTGCCATCAGGCTTACGCTTCAATTTGTATACCCACTTAGTGCCAATGGCCTTCTTGCCAGGGGGCAAGTCACATAAAGACCATGTACCATTCTTCATAATAGCATCGTATTCTGCTTGCATAGCAGCCATCCAATTTTCTGAACTTTGTGCCTCATCAAATGAAACAGGCTCACTTTCATCGCACATACTAGAAACAGCCAATGCATAACAATCTGACGCATAAGAGGCACCATGAGAGCCAGAACGAGTGCGACTAGACAAAGGGGCATCCAACTTGCTGTCACGCAAAGTCTGCACCAGCCATCTAGGCATATTCCTAGAGCCCTCAATCTCTTGTCTCTCATCCTCAAGTGCATCATGCACATCTGCATCAGATATAGGCTGATCTGTGCCATCATTTAAAACCTGCATAGGCTGAAAAACTGCCTCATGAGGTATTGCACTTGACTGTGCACCACTGAAAAGAGGCAACAATGTATCATAGACATCACGTGAGCTGATATCTGTCTCCTTAGTACATGAAACCAAGGGCTGAACTGCATCTTCCACAAATACAACATCACGGCTAACCAAAATGCGTTTTGTCTGTGGATGATACAAACGATAGCCTTTGCTCTCAGCACTATATCCAACAAAAATACATTTGACAGCTTTGTCATCCAATTTTCTGCGATGTTGCACAGGCACTAATGCATATGCCAGGCAACCAAAAACACGTAAATGGCCAACAGATGGCTTGCGGCCATGCCAAGCCTCATATGGAGTGACAACCTGTAATGCTTTGGTGGGACACCTGTTTAGTACATAAGTGGCACACATGACAGCCTCAAGCCAAAAACCATGTGGTAGACTTTGACTCTTAACCATACATCTTGCCATTTCCATGAGAGACCTGTTTTTTCTCTCAGCCACACCATTTTGCTGTGGTGTATACGGCACTGTACATTGGTGTTTTATCCCACGCTCAGCCAGAAATGCATTAAATTCTGAAGACATATACTCCCCCCCTCGATCTGAACGGAGGGTGCCCATCTTACTTTCTGACACATTTTCAGCCATAACCAAAAACTGTTTGAAGCACAAAAACACTTCGGACTTTGCCTTCAAAGGATATACCCATGCATGCCTGGTAAAATCATCAATGAAAGTCACGAAGTAAAGGTAGTTTCCAAATGATGGAGTTTGCATGGGACCACAAACATCACTGTGAACAAGCTGCAATCTGCGTTCAGCTCTCACTGATCCATCTTTGGGAAAGGAAGCACGCTGCATTTTACCCAATATGCAGCCCTCACAAACATGCTTGACAGGTGCCTCAAGCTTAGGCAAAGAAGACACCATTTCAGATTTCTGCAGGCGCAGCAAACTTGCAAAATTCAGATGACCAAAACGTGCATGCCACAGTTTTGCATCTGAAATAGCCTGCGTATCCATAATAGCACATGCTGAATCCTCTACACATTTGCCATCCATATTGAGCTTATACAGCCCTCGACATAGTGAACCAGATGCTACAATGATGTCACCACAAGAGAGATCATGAACAGTACATCTGTCATCCACAAATTTTACAACCAAACCTGTTTTGGCAAATGCGGAGACTGACAGCAGATTCTTTTTGATCCCTGGCACATACAATGCATCAAAAAGTGTAAAGGTGTTGCCATTTGCAACATTCAGCACAATCTGTCCAACTCCTTCAACGGGATAAGAGGAGTTATTGGCACAAGTGACAGTATTCCCTGTGGGAGCAGACTCAAGGAAAGTGAATGAACTGCGCTGCGAGGTGATATGCTTCGTGGCACCACTGTCAAAGTACCATACATCTGAATCTACTGCAGACATACATGTGTCATGCAAAGATGGGTCATAACTGCACTGCGCATTGAATGCCCATTCTGTATCTAGCACAACATTAGCAGATTCATTGTTAGAAGGAGAGGCATCTGCAGCAGCCATACCAGCCTCTTTCTTCTTAGCCTCTTTCGCAGCCAGCTTAGGACACGCTTTGATGACATGATCATTTCCCTTACAGTACTTGCAAAATGTCTTCTGTTTGTCACCCTTCTTCTCATCTTTGTCTTCCTTCTTTGGTTGCGCAGTATTTGCAGATTTCTGCTTACTAGAAGAAAAGCCAGCTTTACCTTTCCCGCTTCTCTGACTAGCAACGAAAGCTTGATCTGCGACACGCATATTATTCCTGTTTTGCCTTGACTGTGGTCTTCTTGCAGCAAAACAGAAACTAACTCCTCAAATGATAAGGCATTGGGATTGCCTTTCATCATCAAGCGAAGAGTGGAAGCAAAACCCTGATAAGAATCTGGTAGACCATTCAAAACAGTCTGCACAAGTGAACTGTCTGACAGGATTTCATCTGCAGAAATGAGCTGCTCTTTGAAATCCTTGATCTTTGTCAAAAAGCTATCCATAGAATCACCTTCGTTCATATGCTCATTCTCCAACTGTTTTCGGAGGTAAGCAACACGAGCCTCATTTCTTGCCTGATACAATGTGGCAAGTACATCCCAAGCATCCTTAGAAGTCCTGCAGGAGCGAATATGTGGGATAATGGTACGTTTGACAGACAGCGCAATCAAGGCATGAGCCTGCGCATCTCTACCATCCCAACGAATCTGCTCTGCTGAAAGTGGTGGTTCTCGAACAGCTGCTACAGCACTTGTGCCTGCACCATCATCAACAGTACCTGTTTCTGATGTGTTTGCAGCATTCCCAGCCACAATAGGACGTGCATCAATACCCTGCACAATGTTCCATAACCCCTTTGCTACCAATACATGTCGCATCATATATGCCCACAATGGATAGTTGGTGCCATCCAACTTATCCTCAGCAGCCAACATGCGGAATACATCATTGTTGTCAGCCATGGCCAATGACTGTACTACTAGATGTAAATGCTGTCTGTAAGAGGTAAACCTGTATAAAATCGACCTGTGCTATGTAGCACAGCCCAAAACAGACGAATGGGCACCTGTCCTGCAGATTTTAAACTTGACAGAAAATCTGCACAGTAGGACGATTTTGCCTGCGCAGTACTTGGAATGCAAAAACGGAGGGCGAAATGACTTCAGATCAAAATTCTGAAAAAAACGAGCCCTACGGGCTCACCCACGGCATACACTAACCTGCAGACGCTCGTGAAACCTCGTTGCAATCGGAGGAGATGAAGCGGCAGGTGCCGGTGATGCTGCCCGGGAGGAGGAAGCCTGCTCTGATACCAATTGTTGGAATTAGGGTTGCAGGAATGCACACACAACTTCAAGAAGATGAGGAAGCTTGAGCACAACACAGTAGTGTATTATGAGTGCCAAAAATGAAAGATAACAAGCCCTAGAAGATAATGGGCGTATATACAATGCACGGGGGAAAAAACCTCCTAGTGAGGAAAAAAGTGCCCCGGCGGTCCTAAGTGTGTTCACACACATCACTACTATAATATGGTAACACTCAATTGAAGCAGAATGTATGTTTGAAGCTTAATCAAGAGCTTGTTAGAAAGCAAGTGGGGCTTTTCTCCATGTGCAGTGTTTTTGTGTTCTGCCCTGGTAAACCCCCGTCCAAGGCGGAGCTAGGGAAGTGGCTTCAAGAAAGTGTACTACATGAAAATGTTGTTTCCAAAGTGTTTTACTTAGGAAAAGGTTTTTTCAATGTCCTCTTTGTTAAGGACCAAGCTGTGACTGAGTTATTTGCTAAAGGTCCTTTATTTCTGGGTCAAGGTCTTGTGTATATGTTTCCATTCGACCCCCTCTTTGATATTAACAAAAGTATTCGGAATGCTTGTCTTGTTTGGGTGGAAGTGATAGGTCTCTCTCCCTGGCTGAGACCAGCTCTATGGGATATTGCTTTCTCCCTTGGTCCGGTGTTGTATATTCCAAGTGATGATGTAGTGGGTAGACAAGCCAATAGTGTTTGCATTGCAAAAAATTTCCTTGAACATTTAAAAAAAAATAGGAAGGTGAGGAGAAGGAGGGGGATAAAACTAATGTGGGTAAAAATACCTCTGCGTCTGGGAATCAGAAGGAAGAACAAAAGGGCAAGGAAGTGATGAATGAATTGAGAGAGGATAGCCAGGAGGGGGAGTGGGTTAGAGTGAAAGGAAAATCTAGTGTGAGACAAGCTAAGAAGGAAGCTAGGAAGTTGCAAGGTAATCAAGGGGCTAAGGGTAATAAATCTGACTCCCAAGGAAGCTTGAGCCCTGTTTTATACTTAAACCCATTTAACTCGCTTAAGGATAGTCATAGCCGCCCGTCCTTTGAACAAAGATTTGACTTTATTGTTGAGGAAGCCTAGAAGGAAATCCAAAAAGAGCAAATGATAAGGGAGGAGGAAGTCGACATGGTACCGAAAACTACTCCCCTATGAAGAAAGACTCTGGCTTTTCTAGATGTACATGGAATGTGAAAGGGCTAAAGGACCAAAAAAAAAAAAGAATGCTGCATTTTGGTGTTGCCATATACATAGGCAGTGATGTGTGTGAACACACTTAGGACCGCCGGGGCACTTTTTCCCTCTTTAGGAGGTTTTTTCCCCCGGCTTGTATATACGCCCATCATACTAGGGCTAACTTATCTTTTGTACATTGACACAATCTAATACACTTTGTGTTGTGTGCATTCTTGCTTCTTCTTCTTCAAGCTTGGTGTGCTTTCCTGCAACCCTAATTCCAACAATTGGTATCAGAGCAGGCATCGGCTTCTAGGGCTACACTACCAGTACCCTCCGACTCACGTTCTCCGATTGAGGTGAGCTTTCACGAGCGCTTGCAGGTCCCTATACTCTGTAAATAAGCCTGTTGGGCTTTGCGTTCTTAGAAATTGCATCTAAGGTCGTTTCGGGCTCCGTTTTTGCATTTCAAGTTCTGCACAGGTGTTTTCGTCATTTTCTGCAGAAATTTCGACAGTGCAGTTTTCTGCAAAACAGGCATACGTATTCTATTGTGGACCGTGCTACATAGCACAAGTTGTTTTCTGTTCAGTCTTTGCTTCATTACAGGTAGCTTTTGCATCAGTTTCAGTCAGTGGCCATGGCTGATAACAGCAATGATGTATTTCGCATGTTGTCTGCTGAAGACAAACTGGATGGAGACAGCAACTAGCCACTTTGGGCATACATGATGCAGCATGTTTTGGTTGCAAAAGGAGTGTGGAACATTGTGCAGGGTATGGATGTACGTCCAAGTTCTGTGGATGTAGGATCTGTTGAGGATGTTGCAGGTTCTAGCAGCTCTACTGTTGCTGCTGTTTTACCCACTGCTGAACAAGCTCGTTGGGATGGTAAAGATGCGCAGGCTCATTCCTTGATTGCACTTTCTGTCAAACGTAACATCACCCCACATATTCGTTCAGCTAAAACAGCAAAACAGGCTTGGGATATTCTAGCTGGTTTGTATGCAGGTCGTAACGAGGCAAAAATCTCTTACCTGCGTAAAGAGCTAGAATTGAAGATTATGCAGGAAGATGATGACATGAATGTTTTTCTTGCTGAGATCTCTGATTTTATATTCACGTGATCACAAATTTTTTTTTGTTAATAACATGTGTTAACATGTTATTAACATGTTCACATGTTAACATGTTCTCAAAAAAGCCGGTGGCAAGCGACCTGGTAACCGGATAAAATCCCGCCGGGCTTTTGCTATACCCGGCGGGCCCGCCGGGATAAAGCAAAACCCGGCGGGTCCCTGCGGGGTCGTCATCTAGCCCGGCGGGGTACAATTTCCTATATATATGGGCCCGGGGAGCCCTTTGGGAGTTCATTTGCTGACAGCATACACAGGTAATGAAACTTGTGTGTGTGTGTGTGTGTGTGTGTATGTGGGTGTGTTCGTGCGGACAGCCGCCCACTGTCGCAATGCGCGGCAGGATGTGGGTGGTCCGCCACACGAGGGATGTGTGTGTGGGTGAGTTCATGCGGGCAGCCGCCCATTGTCGCAATGCGCGGCAGGATGTGGGTGGCCCGCCACATGACTGGTGTGTGTGTAAGGCCATTCTTCGGAATGGTGCTTACCCTGGGGCACTTAGTCGGTAACGCGGCTAGTCTGTGTCCTATGGTAAGTATGGCACGCCGTAGCGGTACTAGTCGGTAACGCGGCAAGCATAGTATCGTTATGGCGATGTCGCCTTCCCTTCCCTTCCCTTCCCTTTGTCAAATGCGGACATATGGTCGGTAACGCGGCCAGTGTATGTTCGTTTCCTATTTGTATTCCCATAGAATCGGGCGGCATTTTGTCGTTAACGCGGTAAGTTGGTGTCGTCCGCTAGTGCATAAATTGTTTTTTGCATATTGCGGCATTTGATCGTTAACGCGGTCGAAAAAGTGTCGTAAATTTGCTTGCATATTACGGCATATGATCATTAACGCGGTCGAATAAATGTCGTAAATTTGTTTGATTTGACTTGTATTGTTTTTATTGTGTTTGATCCATGCGATACTTGGTTGCTAACGCGGCATGAGTATTTCATGGATCAAAGATCGTGATTCGTGATTCGTAACTCGAAAAATATGAATATCTCTCTCTTCTTACCCCCCTCTCTCTCTCTCATGATACACTTCACAACTCTTTCTCTATCTCTCTCATGATTCACTTCACAACACGATAGATGTGTAGATAATGATTTTTATTTATTGCTCTTAAAATATACATAATTCTTAATAATTTCTTTTTTCTCTCTCTATTTACTTAAAAATTAAAACAGTACATTATTTTCCTCTTTAGGAACTCACAAAAACATTAAAAATGTCATCTAATGTTTCTTCTCTCTATCTGTCACAACTCTCTCTTCCTCTCCTCTCTCTCTCTCTCTCTCTCATGATACACTTCACAATTCTCTCTCTCTCTCTCTCTCTCTCTCTCTCTCTCTCTCTCTCTCTCTCTCGCAATGATACACTTCACAACTCTCTCTCTCTCTCTCTCATGATACACTTCACATCTCTCTATCACGATAGGTGTGTAGATGAGGTCTCTCTCTCTCTCGCAATGATACACTTCACAACTCTCTCTCTCTCTCTCTCTCATGATACACTTCACATCTCTCTATCACGATAGGTGTGTAGATGAGGAGTGCTTTAGGATTACAAAACATTATTTTTATCTCTTTAGGAACTCACAAAACTATAAAAAATGTCATTTAATTTTTCCTCTCTCTATCTGTCACACCTCTCTCTCTTCCTCCCCCCCTCTCTCTCTCTCTCATTCGATAATGTATACACTTCGTAAGTAATAATGCACTTGTTGCGGTTGTCTCACGTTCGATAATGTATTGCATGATGTTGAGTTCAGTAATATTGTTTGATATATTCTGTTTTTGTTTGATCATTGATAAGTAATGATACACTTGTTGTTGTTCTCTCACGTTTGATGATATATTGGATGATATTGAGTTCATTAAAATTATTTGATATTCCGTTTTTGTTTGAACATTGATAAGTAATGATATACTTGTTGCTGTTCTCTCACGTTTGCTTGATGTTGATTTCAGTAATGTTTGATATTCTGTTTTTTTTTGTTTAGTGATATTTGCTAGATTTACGAAGACGATCAACATGCTTTTCCCCGAAGAGGTTAAAATCGTTCTGCGAGCAATTCGCATTGAAGCCGTCATCACAGTGTCACAATGTGCTGATGATGTCGTCAAAAAGATCAATGAGTCTGAGATACTCATGCGAGATCTAATAGACCAAATATGGGAAAATGCACAGCGTCGGCTTCGAAGCGGAGGCAACACTGAGTTGCTAGATAGACAGAAGATAGCAGATTTCAACCATCAACACATAACACGAACCATTTTGGGGAGCATGCGTGTAGCATGCAGTGATCTTAGAGATGCTGCCCCACCTGAAGCCAATATGCAACGTCTACAGTTATGGGACGTTGTATGGAGCGAGCAAAGAGCCAAGAGCAAGCGCATGAAGGCGTTGGATGCAGAGTCCCTCCCCAAAAGAGTGCGCATTGCCCAGGACGTCGCTGCAACGTCCAGCCAGGCAGATGCAAGTGGTACAGGTGTCATTAATCGTACCATCTACAATTCTATGTGCACACATCTCATTGGCATCCCGCACGAGGCTTTGTTCGAAGGGCGAACAATAGGCTCCGGTGTTTTTGGCACAGTAAAAGAGTATACTGTTAAAGGTATATCATTTTTACCGGAGTACATTACTTTTTGCGGAAAGCACTACAAAGGAGAAGCCAGCGCCAAATTCGAGAGCTTCCAGACAGAGCAGGGTATGCAAGTGCTACATCCATCGATTGTCCGGTGCATTGCCTTAACAAAAGAGGCTCCTTGGATCACTATTTTCCCGTACTATAATGGCGGCGCTCTTGGTGATACTCTTTTGAAGGTTCCCTTCAGATTCAATGAGTTCACCAGAGCAATTTTCCATTTTGGATCGAGGATGGAGACAACCCCCGCCTGATAATATCCCTCTAAGTCATCTAGAACTTTCGAAAATAAAACAAATAGTAATAAGCATGCCACATATTATGCATGCCCTGGTGGAAGGCCTAGCGGCAGCACATATGGCAGGAATTGTACATACCGACCTACATCCATTTAATGTAGTGTTGGATTTCACAAAAGAGCTAAAGCCACGCATAGGTATTATCGATTGGGGGTTACTGCTGAGAGCGCCCAAAAAACGGGTGTCTCTCAATTTTGTATTTGAACCAGACAAGAACCCTGAGAAGGTGGCACAGGCAGTCTCCTACGCAGACAGAGAGCGAAATAAACGGCCGTGGATAGCCCCAGAGCTTTATGATCCATTTTTGGCAGATGCATACACTCCTGCATCTGATGTTTTTGCCTTGGGATATTTATTACAAACTTTATATGACTTTTGGCAGAAAGTGCAAGAGTTGTGGATGGATAATAGTTCCCATGACAAAGTTACAATGGATACTATTATTCATAGAGTCAAAAATTGGATGTTTCTGCCTAATCGCGATGAGCGAAAATCAATTTTGCAAGTAGTTGAATTTTTTAGATCACTAAATACTGACCCAACGAGGGCACAACGTCCTCTTGTAGAGCTATCGGTGTCATTCACCCCAACTTTGTAATGATACAGTATCAAGAGATTAAGTTTCAAGAATGGCATTTTGTTTCTCTCTTCAAAATTTGATGTGTCCAATGTTTGAAATATTATCTCATTAAGTCTTTGCAATATCTCTCTCCTCTTGTGGTGTTTAAGTTTATGTTTTCTCTTCAAAATTTGATGTGCGCGCATTGTTTGAAGTATTTTTGGAGTCGTGGATATTTCTCATCGAGTCTTTGCAATACATATCTCCTCTTGTGGTGTTTAACTTTAAGATTTTGAGAGTAATGGTCAATTTATCTTATGTTGATCTTTACAGTTCATTAAAATCCTAAAGTCATTTACGTTCATGCAGATATGGCAGAGGCGCAAGCGAACGAGCATCAGGAGTTAGCCAAGAAGGCATACGAGCGAATGAAGGCCCTTGCACATGGCCTGACAGCCCGTGAAGCTACAAGAACAGCGTGCAGGTTGTCGAAATGGACAAATCCAACTTATGCCCAATGGAAAGACATAAACAAACGCGTAACCACAGAGATGATAAAGGAAATATGGCCATGTCCAGATGGCGAGATTAAGAAGGGAAGATGGAAGATTTCACGTTGCACTCACAATGATATCAAAACTAATGCCGAGCGCATTTTCTTGGAGGTGTACGGTCGTCCTCTCCATAACGCCGACGCTCCACTCTATTTTGCTAAGATGTTATATGCTCAATTTATCTTAGAAACTCCAGTGGACTTCGCCTCCAGAGAGGCCACTGTCAACACCCACGACATACGTGAAGAGACAGTGACATTCACAAGAGAAGAACTTGCTCTCATGGTGGAGGGCGCTGGATTGGAGTTAAACAAGGTCAAAGAAAGCTTAGGGGCACAGCTAGCAGAGAAGGAGAAAGAAGCTGACCGATTAACTCAAGCGTCAACTCCTCCCCCGGCCAATAGAGGGATTCAAGAGCAGCTAACAAAGATCAGCCAAGATGTGCAGAGCATCTCTTCACGTATTGCTCCTGTGCGCCAAGGAAACCACATCTCTCATTTTTTGATACATCCTGATCTTGTGGGAGTTTCTGCTGAGGCTACAAGTTCCTCCACCCCCCAATGTCCTGTATGTTACAAAGTATTCGATGGGTGGAGCGGCCAGTATATACTACCATGTGGACACTACTACCACTTAATATGTTTAGTGAGGCAAATGCAAAATACTTCCACATGTGCATTGTGCAGTGTCCCAATAAACCAAGGTATTTATACAGTGTTCGGCATGGCTAGCGAATATAAACCACCAGGACCTTTAGATGCAACTCCTAGTGCAATTCGTAATTTATTTCAAGATGAGAGCTAAGAAAAACAAATCCTACTTTTGTATTGATAATTTCTCCAAATATGATCATTTGTACAAGTACTTTTTATTAAATTAATGAAGTGACTTCTTCCTCTATGTCAGTATCCTGCTCCAAAATTCTTTCACCGTTTACTCTCTCGTCTGCTAAATTAAGCTCATCTAAGTCAATGTCTAAATTGTCTTCTATCTCAAGGGTGGTGCACAACGTGCGTCCTACATCAAAGTTCTCCTCTACTACATCATCACAATTGTACATCCATCTGGGCATATCTTCTTCATACTCTTCGCTTTCAATGTCTCGCAAGATCTTTTCATTGCAGTACATGTAAACAAGTTTATCTGCTCGATCTGCAAGAAGTCGATTGCGAATAGTACTGTGAATATATTTATACATGCTCCAGTTTCTTTCTGAGCCTGAGTTTGAAGAGCACTGACTTAGAACCTTCATTGTAAGGTTGCGCAATAAAGCATAATGCTCACCACCATTCATCATCCACCACTTCCATGCAGGTTGCTCTTTAGCCATTTGTTGAACAAGGGAGTTGGAAAATAAACCCTCTTTCAATCGAAATGAGGTCATCTCCTTTATGCACTGTACTTCATCATCATTATTATAGAAAGTGTTTACCACTTTATAAAAGTCTTGCACCACCTCAACGTTGGACATCAAATCCATATTCCAATATTCAGGATCTAACATGTAAGCAGCACTGTGTAGTGGTGAATGCGCTCCAATCCATCTAGCATGAAAGTACTTCAACAGAACTTTTCTTTGTCTACTGGAGAATGGTACACGCCATTGCTTTTCCATAACCACTGAATGCTCTAATTTCTCAGGACACTCCAAACTCCGCTGGACAGTCCACCATTGCATCCATGCTTTTCCGAGATTAGGCGCTCTTTGATCAAGACTTCGTACAGCATACATAACAGGCATCATTACATGGTATGCATCCATCACACTGTTCCACCAACTTCTTCTCGTAAGCGCTCCCTTTAAGACTTTGATTTTCTCTTTCACTTTTTCAAGTTGAGTGTTCTCCCAGTCATGAAATGCCATGCATGTAAATGTTTCGCAAACTGCATCTTTATTTCTAAGAAGAGACTCAAAAGTGTAAAAGTGAGTGCAAAACCTAGTCTCCGTTGGAAGCTTTAACATAACTGACATGCGAGGTCGAAACATATCTAAAACTCTCTGTCTCTTGAGCATGAATTTCACAAGCTGGCGAGCAGTGTCGACGATTGAGGCAAACCATTTGGTATCATCAGATTTATACCAATCTTTTAATACAAGATTCAAACTATGAGTATTACAGCCTACCGGAAAAATATGTGGATATTGTCGCTGTAGGATTTTGGATGCATTTTTACAATTTTTTGCATTGTCCATGACGACTTGGACTACATTTTTGGCACCCACTTCCTCTATCACAGAGCTAATGACTTGAGCAATGTAAGCCCCAGTTTTGATTGAACCAGCTGAATCCACGGCACGGATGAAAGTCTCACCTCTAGGTGAAATAACCATTATATTAATTAATGGTTTTCTTTGCACATTAGACCATCCATCACTTACTATACTACATCCAGAAAGCTCTATATTGCTAAGAATTATTCTTTGTACATGTTCTTTTACTTGCGCATAACATTTCTCTAATAGATCATTTCGCATAGCATGGTACGTAGGCGGTGAAAACCCTGGTCCAAACTCACCAATTTTCTTCCATGCTCTCTTCCAATGCTCACTGTCCACCATCATCATAGCACTCCCAGAAAAGTAAATCGCTTCAGCAAGGACGAGTTGTGCATCATCGAGTCGACCTTGACGTAGGCTTTCTTGCAATGAAGTTTGACGCATGGGTATATTTCCTACGTCAAAGTTTCGCTTGCAAGAAGATGCACTGGGTAGATTACTTTCTGGTTGCACATTGCCGTTCGGGGTACAAGTAGGCGATGTAGCGGGAGTTTGATGATTAGAACAACAGTGTTCTTGCTGCCTTGATACATTAACGGTAGGAGTGTCATGTTTTCTTGAATCTTTCTTTTGAATTTCTTCTCTTATGCGTTTGGCCACTATAGGTGCAGAGGGGTGGGTACATGACTTTTTCTTCGGTCCGCCTAAAAAGTGTTCTCTTAGTCGAGGCGCCCCACCTGATTTTACTGCATGGCATAGTTTACACTCCCAATCTATGAATCGATCACCAACGTTAATTGCATATTGCCACTCTATCCCAGGTGCCTTTTTTTTCCTGCTATTTGAAATTTGGACTCTATTGGAGGTATCACTGGATCCAACATTGTCCTCCATCTCAACGAATAACCTATTCAACCAAGCATATAACAATGAATACACAAATGAAAAAACAACAAATCACTCACGTATAACAAAACATACATTAGCAGACAAAGTACTTCGAAACTATCTTGACAAATACAAAAGATCATCACATAACACAAAACTACTTCAAACTATCTTGCAAGGTCTTACTACAAAACTACTTCGAAACTATCATGCACATTGCACCCCCAATGAAGGATGCCTTTTGTACCCAATTAAGGATACTTTACACAATCAAAGATCTATGCTTGCCCAATACTCTAGTATAGGACAATAGACCTTCTCTAACATTCACAAAAAAAATCAAAGATCTATGCTTGCCCAATACTCTAGTATAGGACAATAGACCCTTGTCTACTCTAAACTATATCAAGTATCAAGAACCAATACAAGCCCCTAAGCAGGACTCTTGGCTCCATCAAACCATTCATAAAGTAGAATGAGGTAGATTACGTACGTGGCTCAAATGCAAAGCTGAATGACTCCAAATTTGTCCCTAAATCTCCGCAAGTATTAGCTACGAACCACACCCTGCCCCCAGTTCAAAGAACTAAGGACGAGTGGCTCAATAGCCTTAGGAGTGCCTACAAGGAAAGACGACAGCCCCTCAGATAAGGACGTTCTTCCCAAGAGGACACTTCTAGCAACTCGAGAGCTCTACAAGTACTTTGAGGAGAGATATCACGCCCCCAAAACAAGGACTATCTCCCCAAAAGTTGTACGATGGGTGTCGGGTAGTGTTTATATACAGAATAGTACCCTGCCGGTTTTCCTTCTTTTTCCCGGCGGGCCCGCCGAGAAAATGGGCCCGCCAGGAAAAATAAAAGCCCGGAGGTGTTACGGGACTAGTGGGTTCTGGCAGGTCATTGCTCAGGTCATGTGAATATACAATGTGATCACAAGTTTTAATATGTTAACAATAGGTTTTGTTAACGTGATCACGAAATTGTGAAGACGTTAATGAAATCCCTGGCTGAGATTAAAGATCTCAAAGAACAGTTGATTTCTGCAGGTGAGATTATTCCTGATCATTCTCTTGTGCAGACTGTTCTTGATGCTTTACCTGAGACATATCACACTTTTGCTTCCACGTGGAGACTTCTTGCTGAGGACAGACCTGATGCTGTCAAGTATGATACTTTAGTCAACAAGCTCTTGCAAGAAGCGCAGTCCAGGCAAAACAGCGTGCAGTTGATCAAGCATTTATTGCTGCCCAGCAGCAGAGAAGAAGTGGTAAGGCAGCCCCTTCCACTGTTTCTTCTCCTATTAGTAGGTCTGCAACTTCTTCTCCTTCCCACAGGTAGCAACAATAAGTCTGAGAAGGCTCTTGATAAAGGCAAGAAAAAGACCAGGTGCAACTATTGTAAGGCAAATGATCATGTCATTAAGAATTGCCCTAAGCTAAAGGCTAAAGAGACAAAGAAGAAAGAGTCAAATGCAGCCACAATAGCGGATGCTTCTACAAATGTAGATTCTGCAAAATGTTGTGCAGGATACAGAATGGGTGTTTAGCGTGTATTGCCAGTATGACCCATCTGTACATGATGCATGTTTGGTAGTTTCTGTTGACTCTAATGTATGGTATTTTGACAGTGGTGCTACAAAGCACATTACCTCGCATCGTGATATGTTCACTTGTCTTGAGGCTGTCTCTAATGGGAATACTGTCACATGTGCCAATAATGCTTCTTACCCAGTGAAAGGCGTTGGTAAAATTATGCTTACTGCTGCAAATGGCAGCGCTTTCACACTTTCAGATGCTTTGTATGTGCCAGGGATAAAGAAGAATCTATTGTCTGTCTCTGCGCTTGCTAGACTTGGACTTGTAGTCAAATTTGTGGATGACAGATGTACTGTTCATGATTTGACTTCTGGTGATACGATTATTGCATCTGGCACCTTGTTTCGTGGGCTGTATAGGCTCAATTCTTATGACAAGTGTGTGGAAGATTCGGCAAATGCAGTTTCTGATGAAAAGGCAGTTTCAGATGCAAAACTATGGCATGCTCGTTTTGGTCATCTAAACTTTGCTAGTTTGCTGCGTTTGCAGAAATTTGATATGGTTGCTTCATTGCCCTCTCTTGAGGCACCATTGAAACATGTTTGTGAAGGCTGTATTTTGGGCAAAATGCAGCTTCTGCGTTTCCAAAGGATGGTTCTGTGCGGGCCACTCGTAAATTGCAACTTGTACATAGTGATGTATGTGGGCCTATGCAAACTCCGCCGTCATTTGGTAAACACTTGTACTTCATGACTTTCATTGATGATTACTCAAGGCATGCATGGGTATATCCACTAAAGGCAAAGTCCGAAGTGTTTTTGTGCTTCAAACAGTTTTTGCTTATGGTTGAAAATGTATCCAATTGTAATGTGGGTACCCTCCGTTCTGATCGAGGGGGGGAGTACATGTCTAAAAAGTTTGATGCATTTCTGGCTAGTCGTGGGATAAAACACCAATGTACAGTGCCGTATATCCCTTAGCAAAATGGTGTTGCTTGGCCTATGCTTTAGTGCCTGTGCAACAACGCAGAAAATTGGATGATAAGGCTGTCAAATGCATTTTTGTTGGCTACAGTGCTGAGAGCAAGGGTTACAGATTGTATCATCTACAGTTAAAGTGTATCTTGATTAGTCGAGATGTTGTTTTTGTGGAAGATGCTGTGCAGCCTTTGTTATCATGTACCAAAGAGACAGGTGTGAGCTCACGGGATGTATTTGATACATTGTTGCCTCTGTTTACAGGTGGGAATTCAAATGTAAGTCCTAATGAGGCAAATATTCAGCCTATGTAGATTTCAAACGACATCATAGATTAGCCTATTTCTGATGCAGATTTACAGGATGTAATTTCTGAGGATAGGGCTGAAAATGAGCAAGCTAGAGGTATGCCGAAATGGCTGGTGCAAACCTTGCGTGATAGTAAAATTGATGCACCTATATCTAGTCGTACTCGTTCAGGTTTTCAGCATGCCTCTTATGCATCAGATTGTTATGCTTTGGCTGTGTCTAGTATGTGTGAAGAGGAAGAACCTCTTTCATTTGATGAGGCACAAAAATCAGAAGATTGGTTGGCTGCAATGCAAAGTGAATATGATGCTATAATGAAGAATGGTACATGGTCTTTGTGTGATTTGCCTATTGGTAAAAAGGCCATTGGATGTAAGTGGGTTTTTAAGTTGAAACGAAAGCCAGATGGTAGTGTTGATCGCTATAAGGCTAGGCTTGTTGCAAAGGGTTATGCTCAAGAAAAGGGCATTGATTTTGATGAGACCTTTGCTCCCACTTGTCGTATGACTACCATTCGTAGCATTTGTGCATTGGCAGCTCATAATGGTTGGAATGTACATCATTTGGACATAAAGACTGCATTCTTGAATGGAGATTTGCATGAGGAGGTGTATGTATCGCAGCCTCGTGGTTTTGTTCAAAAAGGGCAGGAAAAACAAAGTGTGCAGGTTGAAAAAGGCTTTATATGGTTTAAAGCAAGCTCCACGAGCTTGGTATGAAAAGATACATGCATATTTGACTGCACATGGTTTTCAGAATAGTCCAACAGAAAGCACTTTGTATGCTAAACATGTGGATGATGTACATCTAATCATTGCTCTCTATGTCGATGACATGTTGCTCACAGGACCAAATGAGAGTCATATTGCTGATTTTAAGGCTGATTTGAATGCTTCTTTTGAGATGTCAGATTTGGGGCATTTGCATCATTATTTGGGGATACAGTTTAAGCAGTGTGATGGAGGTATTGCTTTGTGTCAAACAAAGTATATTGAGACATTGTTGCGGAGATTTGGCCTTGAAGACTGCAAGCCTATTGCTACTCCAATGGAGACAGGTTTGAAGTTGAGTCTTCATGATGCTGGAGATCACTTTGATGTCACACTCTATCAGACAGCTGTTGGTTGCCTCATTTATGTATGCATTACGAGGCCGGACATTCAGTTTGCAGTCTCACAGGTGAGCAGGTTTATGCATAGCCCAGGGTCTCAGCATTGGAAGGCAGTTAAACGCATCTTTCGCTACTTGAGTGGCACTATACATCTTGGGTTGTTTTATCCCAAGGGGGGATCGTTGCCGCCAAATTTGCATGCTTTTTCGGACTCAGATTGGGCTGGTTGCTATGACACAAGAGTGTCCACAAGTGGTTTTTGTTTCATGCTCGGTAGTAGCTCCTGCATATCTTGGTTGAGCAAGAAGCAACCTACTGTGGCCACTTCGAGTTGTGAAGCTGAGTATAGGGAAGCTTTCACAGCTACGGTTGAGTGTGTGTGGCTCAGACGGCTTATGGCTGATTTGGGTATTGGACAGGAGTCTGCCACCTCTATCTACACTGACAGTCAGAGCGCATCGGCAGTTGCGAGAAACCCAATTTTTCATGCTCACACAAAGCACATTGAGGTGCATTATCACTATGTCAGGGAGAGACTCTCAGCAAGAGAGATCAGATATGTGCCAACACAGGACAACCTCGCCGATCTTTTCACAAAGGCGCTTCCTCGTGAGAAGTTCGAAGCTTTCCGCAAAGCTTTGGGCTTGCTCCCCTTTGTGGATTGATCTACCTCGGGCATGGCACTCCCCTATACATGAGTGCCAGCTCTCGTTCACACCATCACTCCCAGGGGGGATTTGTTGCCATATACATAGGCAGTGATGTGTGTGAACACACTTAGGACCGCTGGGGCACTTTTTCCCTCTTTAGGAGGTTTTTTCCTCCGGCTTGTATATACGCCCATCATACTAGGGCTAACTTATCTTTTGTAGATTGACACAATCTAATACACTTTGTGTTGTGTGCATTCTTGCTTCTTCTTCTTCAAGCTTGGTGTGCTTTCCTGCAACCCTAATTCCAACATTTGGGGGCTTGAAAAAATTTGGGATTTTCGGTGCTAGCTATACAAGAGCATAACCTTTCTGGTAAAATTTCTAGAAAGGATAGATTCAGAGAGTGGGAGATTATGTATGATGGTGTAAAGTTTGGGTATAGTGGAGTGATGATGGTAGTTAAGAAGGACTTATCTCCTAGTATCATTGCTAACCATCCCAATGGTATAATTTTGGTGGTTGAAATTTCTGTGAGAGGGGAAAGAATCTGGATCATTAATATCTATGGGGCTCATAATTATAAAATCACGAGTGACATGTGGAATTGGATTGCTAGTCTAAATATTCAGGTTCAATGCATATTGCTTGGGGATTTTAATATGGTAGAGAAAGCTGTTGAGGACAGATGTGGAGGAAGCATTGTTTTAATGGGCAAGGAAAAGAGAATGTGGGACAATCTTAGAAGAGATTTGGGTCTGATGGATAACTGGCAGTTAGGGGATTGGAGGGATAAACCAGGTCATACCTATTTCAATCTACAATATTTATCTTCCTCATCTAGAATTGACATGATTTTTTTTAGTCAGCAAGCTTCTTGGGTTCCTCACACATTGAAAGTCTCTGTTGATTGCAGCTTTGCCCTTTTTTATCACACGCCCTTGCTTTGGGGCTGGGAGGAAGTTAATGGGATTGATTCTGATCTTTCTCACTTCCCCACCGGGAAGCTAAGAGTCAATAACGTTCTTCTGAAAGATGCTCTTTTTGTGGAGTATACGGAAGATGCTACTACCAAGTTGAGAAGGAGAGGGAGTGAGGATGGGGCTTAGAGACAGTTTGCTAATGAAATGCAAGGAATTATTAGGGCTGTGGGCAAAAAATTGAGAGCATAGGAAAAGAGATGTGAAAGGAGGAACTGGGCCTCACATGTAGAGAAACTTCAGCCTAAAAGTCAAACATGTGGGTTGAATGATGATGAGACTAACTTGTACTTTAAATGTCAAGCTGGCATTAAGGGTGAAGACTTCAAATGAGCTAGTGATGAGGAGGAAAAGTGGTCCAAATGGAAACTATTTAACAACAAAAGAAAACCTGAGAGCAGTTTATTTAAACTCTCTCTAAAGGTAGAGACAATAAAGAGGTGACATGAATTATCCTTGATGATGATGGAACCCCCTTGAGGTGACAGGAATTATCCTTGATGATGATGGAACCCCCTTGAGGGACATGAATATCTTGGCCAGAAAATGGGTAAAGTTTCTGGGGTCTACCCTTAGCTTGAAGGAGGACTGCTCACACTGAGGATGTTTCAAGCTGAAAATAGATTGCTGGGACTTATCAATCAGAAAGTGGATATTGCTAAAGCTAACTGGCTGGAAAGGGAAGTGGATGTTGAGGAGTGCTGGGTGGCTTTGTTAAAATTGGGAAGGGATAAGCTCCAGCCTGTGGGATGGACTTTCCACTGAATTCTTCATTGCCTTATGGCCATCTTTAAAAAATATTATTGGGGAAATTTGTAGAAAGGCTTTTAGCACTAGGTGTATGCATAAGGACTTCAAAGAATGAAGCTGATTGCAATAGATTTGGCCACTAGAGACCTATTACCTTGATTACAGTGATCTATAAAATATTACCTAAAGTGATTGCTCTTAGAATAACTGTAGTCCTACAGGAAGTAATATCCAAAAAACAATATAGCTTTATTAAGGGGAAGTCCATTTATGTGACAACATCTTTGTTGCCTTGCTAGGTAGAGATGTGGCTATGAATACTCAGCAAAAATGCATTATGCTTCAACTGGATTTGGAAAAAGCCTATGATAGGGTGCATTGGTCTTTTGTAGTGAGAATTATGGAAAAACTTGGTTTTGGGACCAAAATGGCAACTTGTATTTACACTTTATCTTGGGGTGGTGTTTCTAATGTGCTGTTGAATGGAAGGATTGTAGGAGGGTTTGAGATTAACAGATCTGTGAGACAAGGATGCCCTCTAGCTCCTCTTATCTTTGCTATTGCCTCTCATCCCTTAGTGGTGTCACTTGAGAATGCTTGTCGAGAAGGGAGCATCAATAGCCTAAAATTGAAATATAATGACCAATTGATTATACAGTGCTTTCCTGATGATTCTTTGCTCTTCCTCAGAGTTGAGAATGGTAATGCTAGAATGGCCTTAGATATTGTTGCTGATGCTTCTGGCTCCAAATGCAACATACAAAAGTCCAAAATAATTAGCTTAACAGAAGATAGTGACTTTGATATGCAAAGGTGGGGTTGTGAGGTGGTACAGAAGGGCCATATTGTTAGACTGCTTGAGATCCCTTTTGGGGTGGGCATCACTAATAAATAGATGATTGATTGGGCTGTTAATAGATTCTTGGAAAAGCTGAGAAAATGGGAGGGTGTCAGAGTTCCATTTCACAACAAAATGGATATTTGCAATGCAATTCTAAATGCCTACATTATGTTCCTTTGCCTAGTAATGGAATTTGGTAAATGCCATTGGCAAAAGATTATTGGACTTGTCAGAGATTTCTTATGGAGAAATGGCAAAGGAACTAGAAGAGTTCCTAGCTGGCTGGCTTGGGAGGACAAGGTATCAATCCCAAAGGCTGTAGGGGGGATTGGCATTCTTCATATGCCCACTCACTGCATTGCAAGGAGTGCTCTCATGCTACCTAAATGCTTGCTTCAGAGTGACTCTTGGGCCTTTATGGTAAGAGAAATAATCGATGCCTTTGAGGTCTATGCAAAAGGCAAATGGTTGTGGATTGATAAATTGTTTTCCTTTGCTCCTCTTAAAGTTACTACTTCATCTTGTTGTAAGATGCTCTGTAAAAGATGGAAAGGATGCCTTGGCCTTATGTCTTGGGATGGGGGATGCAAGGTAATTGGGAATTCTATGCTCAGCCTTGGGATATGGTGGACCCATAAGTTAAATCCCCCATTGGGTCTGCTTGATACCTCCTTAGCCAAAAAATTAAACAATAAAGGTTTAAGGCATCTGAATGACTGTTGGGATTGGGAGATGAGATGTGCTGAGTTGGACTGTCTGCTCTACAAAATTTGCAGAGGAATATCACTTGATTTATGCCCTGATTTGGATGTCGTTTTAAACATACCGGGAGTTAGCCTCTAACTTTTATTTACTTTGCAGATCAGTATGTTTGATGGGTTGAAAAAGAGACCACCCAGATTTGGCCCAAGAACTAAAAGGTGGTATCTCAAGGAGAAGCAGATGGACTACACTTTTGTTGCATTCATAGAGAGCCTAGTGGGCACTAGACCCACAGTGAAGATTTGGTCCAAGAAATGGGAAGAGCTCGAAAAACAATCACCTAGTGGTTGTACGATAGAAGCTATGATGGAGGCTTTCATAATGCTTGGCTACAAGATATCTTGGGAGCAGTCCAACTTTCTATTTGAAGATGGGAAATGGGATTTATTGTGTAAACTGTTAAATGAAGTAAAATGTGAAGTATAGGTGTCTATTGGAGTAACCCAGAGTTATCTTTTGTCATCTTGTGTACCTGATCATTTTCTGTTGATATAAATATATAATTATTATTGGTCCCAAAAAAATATCATAGCAATACAAGTATTGCTAGAGGAGTGTGGGGGAAAAGTTTTTTCCTTCAATTTGAAAGGCCACAAAAGAGTGACCCTTGCACATGAAGGGCACTCATTTTAAAAATATATATATGAATTATTAATTAATATTAAATAATACCCTTAAACGTTAATACCTAACCGTTTCAAAAGAAAAGAGAAACGTCAAGAGTCTAAGACTATTTAGATTTTTCAAGAACATCGGGCGGGAAACTTTAAAAGTTCACTTCTCTCAAGAGCATCAGAGTCCATCAAACATAGCACCTCTATAGAGTTTATCATTGTAGCAAACGCAGCACCACCATAGTCCATCAAACATAGCACCTCTATAGAGTTTATCATTGTAGCAAATGCATCACCACCACAGTCCGTCAAACATAGCACCTCTATAGAGTTTATCATTGTAGCAAACGCAGCACCACCATAGTCCATCAAATGTAACACCTCCACAGTTCATCATTGCAAAACATTTCCTTGTAAAAATATTCCTTCTTGATTTCATCTTTCAAAAGCTCCATGTGTCAATGCACATGCACATAACAAGAAGAAACATATTCAAAAGATGGCTAGTGCAAGTGGCCAAAAAGTTATCTAAGAAACGCATTTAATATACAAACTTTTCTAAGCAGAAGATATGGGTAATTTTTTAGACAACATTTTAAAATTCTTAAAGAAGAGTGAAAAAAAAAGGTTCTAAAAAACCATTATAATACAAAGTCATCACTTACCAATGCACAAGCACAACTCAAGGACCCATGGCCACTAGAAATAATAAGGGCTATCAATTATGTAAGAAGTACAATTGTGAAATATTTTATTTGAATGCTTGGTGGTAAATCTTTTAAATTCTTTGCACTTCAAAAATCATGCAAACCTCAACTTCCAAATCGGCAAAAAAGCCATAATTTTTTATATAAAGTGTGCTTTTTATGCATAAATGAATAATATTATTGACATGCAACAAAACCTTGTGAAGGCCAACCTTCTTGTGCTCAATCTTTTAATGTGCCAGTCTTGTTTGATTGAGCCAAAAAAGTGACTAGAATGGCTTTAGGCCATTTTGTAAAAATTTACGAGATGAAAAAGCAAATAGATTCCAAAACCTGTGAGATTTGTTGAGTGTGCTCGGTTAGAATGTATCAACATATGGCTAGACTTTTGGAAAAAAATCTTGTAAAAAGCAAATCTAATCTTCAACTTGCAACAACTTTTCTTTTGTGAGGAGAAACAAGAAAAAAAATTATGCTTTTAATGGATGGAAGCTACATATCAACACTTTATACACACATATACTTGTTTGTATAATCTATTTCTTTTTTTTTGGGAACAGTAAATATATATTATATTAACAAGGGCAACCCTTTACAAAAAGCACACTTACAACTCTTCTCTTAGACATATTAGAATTTGTGGCAAGAGAGAGCTTCATCCCCACCAAAATCTTCCCATTTATAATTCAATAACCTACATATGAAGTCCCCCTTTTCATCTTATTATATTAACAAGGGTAGCCCTTTACAAAAAGCGCACTTACAACTCTTCTCTTAGACATATCAGAATTTGTGGCCAGAGAGCCTCATCCCCACCAAAATCTTCCCATTTACAATTCAATAACCTGCATATGAAGTCCCCCTTTTCATCTTCCCACACAAAAGACGATTGGCCCCAAGAGATATGATAACCTAACTGCATATAGGCAATCATCATGACTTTAGAGGTGTATCTTTTGGGAGACTGTTTCTCCAAAACCTGTCCTTCTACCCAGATCTTCACATCTAATCTGGTTCCCAGAGGGTTTTCAATAAAGGCCACAAAGGCATAGATAGGCTGCTTCTCCTTTAGGTACCATTTTTTATGTCTTTGGCCCACACTTAGGTAGCTTCACTTTATCCCTGCATAATAGTGAAACCATTTCAGATCATACCGTGAATATCCCTGCATAATAGTGAAACCATTAGGAAAACCTAGTATGTACAAGATTCTGTTGGACTGAGAAATAGATCATCTAATCCCATCCTGTAGGGTCTGGATTAGTTGAAACATATTAGCATCACTTAATTTATTAACATAGTATATTGACCAACACATATGAATGCATTTAAACATTAGCTCTAGGGCATCTATCCCAATGTTAATCTCTTTCTAAAAGACTATATTGTTCCTGGAAACCCGACAAGCTACAAAATCTAATGATGTTGAATACTAAATTCATAGCTTTCTCAGCATTAGCCAGCCTACCAAGAATCCAGTCTCCCCAAAAACCTTGAATCCCTATTCTGATACCCATTTCCCAAACTCCTCTAATAGCTGGACAATCCCAAAAGGCATGCCTCCCATCTATTTCTAACATCCTTAACTAAAGGAACTTTTGGTGAGAAAGTGCCTAAATGATGACCATGACAAAATATACTTTCAGACCTTTGTTGGTACTTTGATAAATTCTTTTTCAACCACCACCGTGTGCTGAAAATCTTTCATTAACAAGGAAAGGTTTTTTTAAACCAATGTCTCTTAAAAAGATTGATTAACAATTTTAAATATGAGAACATTAAGGGTGTAAGCGTAAATACGTTATAGTTTTTATGAATAAAAAGGGTGAGGCCTCTCTTGTCTCTTTCTCTTGTACACATGCATGCATCAATAGGTGACCTTTGACAAGCATCCAATGAAATGCACACACTCAAAGCTACTAATTGCATAAATTGGGTGACATTAATATTTATGAAGAATACAATAGCGTGCTCATGTGGATCAATGTGGGCGCAAATATTTTTGCCAATATAATTGTGGTGTTCACAATGTTTGTAATGTCAGGATCATTTTGAAAATATATGTATACAATACGTGCAAATTTTGATAGTTGAGTTGAAAAAAGTGTGTATAATATAATTTTTACAAGCTATAATCATGCTAGATTTAGAAGGATTGTCTTACTTCACTACTTTTAGACCATAAATTTTGGCTATTTGTTCCCCCATAAATTTATGTGCCTTGCTCTCTGTTCTTGTGGATAAGAAAGAAGGGGTTAAGGCACACATCAAAAAATTAGGGCTATTATGCTAATCCACACATTGTCTTATATGCACTATCTAGCATGTTTTGTTTAGAAGAAGATATCATTCTTTTACTTGCAACATTGTTCCAATACTTTTAGATAATATTAAGCTCCAAATTTTAGATAAAAGGTGCCTTTACAATAGTGTGACGAGATTTTGCCACACACCCAATGTAGTATTTCATATGGACAAAGGTGATGCAACAATAAAGGGCATCTCACTAGGTGTAGTGGGCAAAGAGTGAGCCCATGACTTCTGTGTTTTCTAGTGCAAGCCTAGCATGGCTTAAATTTCAATACCCTCTCCTTCAATGTAATACTCTAGTTGATTCAGTTTCCCAAGAAATGATTGGTCTTTTGCAAGAAAAACACCACCAAAATATGCATGCATGGAGAAGAAATCATAACACTCTACCCACTAAATAAGGGTGTTTACTAACTCACTGTCTTTTTCAGAATGGGCCAGAAGATGAATGAGAGAATCTCTTGATAAAAAAACCCTCTTTTGAGAAGAAGAAGAAAGATGTCATCACAAAAGAACACTATGGTATATCAAGGTTTATGAGTGACTACATCAAAGATTATCTCTACTTGCATCTTAATAGAAGAGTGAGGATACCATCAAATGAACACACCAAGGATTATGACTACATCAAAGATTGCATCTCTACTTGCATTTTGATAAAAGAGAGCATCTTTAAAGATTAATAATGTCATCAAATGGATGTCACTATGGTACATCAAGGTTTATGACTACATCAAAGATTGTGTTTTCAATGTTGTAGAAGCATCACCCAAATAATCAGAATCATGCTTACCTCTCTTAGTAGAGAAGCTCTCTTAAAAGTTGCTAGATTACAATTGCCATTAATACTTGTCTCACACATTTGTGCTCCCCACCTCCCCACCTCCCCTCCCTCCCTTAATCTACTCTATATTTGAATCTCCCCCTCCCTCCCTCCCTTGATGTGCTTTATATTCTAATCTCCCCATGAGGTAGACAACAAGATATAGCACTTAAGGCAATGTGCTAAAACTTTAGTGTATAATTTATATACTTCCTCCCAAAGGTTCCCCCCAAACCACCTCAAATCCTAATTGCAACGTAACCACTCGAAGAAATGATAGCTTGCTATTCAATTCTCTATATTTCAAAGACAAAACTAAACAAATAATTTATGAAAATGATGCCCATGATTTTGTAAATACATTAGGTATCACACAATTGAGCATCACTGCTGCCTCAGATAGTGTCATACAAGGAACTTTGATTTTTTTGCTAGTTAGGGAATCTTTAAATATATAGGGAATTTTTAGAGATTTCCTAGTTACGTAAAGGGGGATTTCTTATATAAAACTAGGGAATTAAATTTCCTAGGTAATCAATCTTGTCTATCTAGGAAATATTGGTTGTTATCTAGGGAATCTCAAAGTCTACGTGGGAATACTAGTCATTATCTATGGAATCTCAAGCTCTAGCTAGGAAAAAAGAGTCATTATCTAGGTAATTGAAAATTTCCAATGGGGAATATAAAGTTATGTATTTTTAACCATCAAATTGAATACTTTCCATATAGAAAATGGATTTATCGTGTGGATACACATAGGTGGTATTGGTAATTTATTCAACCACCTTTATAATTCATATTCATGCATCAACATTATTATGTAAATCGCACAGTACTCGCTCAACTTAACGTCCTCCTTTGTGTGTTACCCTCATTTGAACACTTGGTACACCAGACATCCAGACAGACCCCAGAACCTCCACCAGCATTACCTTCAGTTATCTTGGACAAAGTAGCTTGATCCTTGATATCTTGGTCAGCCGTCTTCCTTTCTTCTTCTTCAGACACTTTTCTTTGGATTCTGAATAATCCAAGTCAGAGTTAGAATCAACATGCTGTTAGAATCTAAAGGTTCTTACTACTTCTTTTTCTTGTTTTTACCCTTCTTGGGTACATCATCTAATAATTCCAAGATTCATTTCTAATGAAATGTAGCCCTGCTACTACCACCTTCTCTCACATCAAAGGTATGCCATGCAAAATCTTTTGATGTGACTACAGATCTAAATTTATGGCATAGTCCTCAGATAACCCATTACGTCAAAAGATAATCCCCATGCATGAAATTGACCTCAATCCTCCCTCAATCCTATTGTTAATTGTTTTAAGCTCGAGAGCATATTCTTCAATGGTCTCTATTTCTTCTAAGGACTTTACTATAATTTAAGTAGTAGAGCTGCACCAAAGTTTTTGCATTGAAGTTTTATATGTTCAGAACACATCCAAAAATGCAAACTCGAGAGCATCAAAAGTGGCAAAATGGGTAGCTTCATACAGTCTACCATACCAATCTACGGCTACATCTCAAAGGGTGGGAGGGAACTATGTCAACTTCACCCGATCTGTCATCATATGCTTGGCATGTCAACATAAGTATTAGGATCCTCTCTCTCTCTCTCTCTCTCTCTCTCTCTCTCTCTCTCACACACACACACACACACACACACACACACACACACACACACACACACACACACACACATACACACAAAACACACGCACACACACACGCACATGCACACACAACCACACAACCACACGTGCACACAAACACACACACGTGTGTGCATGCACATGTGCACATAAACACAAAGTTCTCATAACATTTTTTGATAAAATGTGTTCATATTCTGTAGATCCTACCTTATTATAAACATACAAAGCAATGGTTTGAGTAATTCTAGTTTAACTTATCTTTTGCTTATGTTAAGTGTAAATACATATGTTATTTATGCTAATATAAGTACCATGAAATGTTGAAGAAGAGACTAAGTTGTTGCACCTTGATTGCAATAATGTTTGAGAATGTTCATTCAATGCAAAATCATAAGAAGAGTGGACAAGCTTGAAGATGAGAATAATAAGCAAAAAGAACCTAGATTGCATGGCAAAAGTTTCTTGGAGAAGATAACAATAAGCAAGAACTTGAATGCATGGTAATGGTGGGTTTTAAAGGAAACAAGGCAACTTGAGAGTACATATTTGAATGTTTTCACGTCTTCTTGTGACTAAAATTTTATTTTAGATAGTCTATTGACAAGGAGTAGTACATAACAATAATTAAGAACACAAGTTGCATGAAAATAGTGAGAAAGTGAACAAAGGCAACTTGTAAAAGGACACATTTTCATGTATGTTATTGGAACTTAGAAGATGCTTGTAAACAAAATCCAATGCACATTTTTGGAGAAAATCTTTTATTGGCAATGCATCGGTGGTTGATATATGTCACAACCTTAAATATTAATGATATGATGCCATTTTAAAGAGGGAACATGTAAGACCTAAAAGGAGGGCCCTTTTATCTTGAGAAATGGATCCTGAAAATGCTCCCCCATTTCAAGACAAAATGCCTCTTGATCACATATCCTTTTTTAATAATGCATCCGCTAAGGTATGCTATAAAAAAACAACTTGTAAATGGTGCTTGAAGAGAACAAAAGAAAGATAGAGGATTCCCACTATGGATGGTTATTCTTGATTTTGACAATGCATACAACCGTATGGATGAAAGGGACAACACTATGCGTGTAAGGATCAAGGGGGAGTATTGCTTGATGTGTATGGGTCATACATGTTGCACCATGATATTTTTTAGCATGTACATTGTCATATGCATTGCTGCAACATGATATTGCTAAGCATGATACATGCCACACCTGGAGACAATAAATAGGGTATGATAGTCTCTCAAGGTCTCATAAGTTTATATAAAAGCTCATGAACTCTTACATGAGCTCATAATCTCATGTAAGAGCTCATAATCTTCTTAGATCCCTATTAAGATTATAAAGGCCACAAAATTTCCTTACATCCCATAAGACCTCCTAAGAGCTTATAGGAGCTACTACATGAACTTGCGATGTCTTGTAGTGGTAGGAAACTCTCTTAGGAGCTTATAAGAGCTCCTAAGACCTTATTAGAGCTACTATATGATCTTGTGATGTCTTGTAGTGTCAGGAAACTCTCTTGGAAATGGTAGTCCATAGAGTATTGCTTACTGTGAGCTAGTTGAAGGGGGAACTACCTCAGTAGAGGGAGATGTTTTGGACTTGAAAATCATGTCTTCCCTTTATGCTTATAGGAGGCTCCTCACCCCCTTGTCACCCATGATGGGTGTTAGAATGAGAGTTTTTGACACTCTTAGCCATGAGCTCAAGGGACATCTTCTTGCATACAACATAGAAAAGGTTTCATATAAGAAAGGGGATATGGCATGCCATGCATGCTTATGCATCATATTCAAGGATGTTCTAATGAATCAATGAAAATGAAGTTGAGCCTTACATCATTCTAATTTATGTTTCTTTAATTGCATTAATGACCAGTTAATAATAACTAGGGTGATGTGAAAGATGATGTAATGAGAGATCCAATGACAAGTAGAGGAGCTTGGTTGCATGGCTTATATTAGAACTCTTCTCGAGCTAGTTTTGTTGCCAATGACTAGCATATTCCTAAGCTAGCTATTTCATGTGATAATGCATTTACTAGTTACTACAGGTTGACCTAGGCATTAATGCTATTTCCTAGCCAGGGCGAGGGTCGTGCTACCTACTAAAGTGCATTGAGAAGCAGCTAACCTATATAGAAAGTAAGCCACACCACACCATTGTGCAGTGAAGTAGGCAAACACGATCATAATCATTATAGAACATCACCATATGAGACATAGATTCATGCACGTGTGTGTAGTAACTCACATACATATATATACATATGTGTGTGTGAATGCGTATGTGTGTAGTAACTCGAGAGGGGGCTAGGTTGGTTGTGTTGACCATTCTTGGGTATCTAGAGTAGTGTTCTAAAAAAAGTAGTATTTTCTCAAAAGTGGAAAACCTTATTTAAAAATTGTAAAATTATTTATAAAGGAAAACCTTATTTTCTCAAAAGTGGAAAACCTTATTTAAAAATTGTAAAATTATTTATAAAGAAAAACCTTATTTTCTCAAAAGTGGAAAGCCTTATTTAAAAATTGTAAAATTATTTATAAAGGAAAACCTTCAAATGTGGAAGTTTTTGTTCTATAACTTCTCAAAAACCAGAGGTATTTGTACCTTCAAGTTTTAAATTTGAAGGTATTTTTCAAAATGTGCAGGTGCAAATTTGCCATTGCTTCACTTGGTTTAGATAAGGAACACCTCGTAGCATGATCATCTTCTAGCATGTTGTCATCTAAACGTATTGCTTCTTTACAACATTGATCGAATGTTTTCGGATTGGATACAATGATCAAGTTGTGTCAAATGTTATTCTTCAAGCCCATCATGAAACATCTCTTCAATTGAACATCGTTTAATTTTTCCCATGACTCACAACGTGAGTCCAAGAGTTTTATCCTAAGGACAAAATCTCTAATGGATTCATTTGGTTGACGCTCAATTGAATAGAGTTTTGTTACGGCACTCCACTGATCACCTTGTCTGGAAAAGCCATGTATAAAGGCTGATTTCAAGGTTTCGAAGTTGGTCTTGATCGACAGCATCAATGCGATGAGCCATCGACTATCTTTTCCCTCTAAGAATAAGTTCAATGCATGTACTTTAGTGGGGCAATTGGGATTTCCAAAGCCTTCACATCTCTGTTCAAACATTTGAATAAATTGAATAGGGTCTGTTGTTCCATCGTATTTGCCTATAATTTTAGAAATTTGTACGGCGGTATATTTTTGTATTATGAATCACTAAGGCCGTATGTGAGTGCCCTTGTTGGAAGAGACTCACTGAGTCCTTGGGCCACCCCCCTTCCTAGACTAGTTAGTATGTCCAGGGTGTGGGCATCTAGGAAAGGGTTGGTACTTAAAGGATTTGTGGGAATGTTAGTTAAGGGACCAAAGCCCGGTGGGATCGAAGTGATAGGGGGTGTAAAACCTAATGACACGCTTGTTATAGGCATGGCCAATGGTATTAGGAGGTGAATTTGTGGCATAGATCTCAATGGCTCGAAGATGTCAGCCATTGGGTTCAGTCCTTGTGTGATCCCTGGCAATCCCTCTATCGTGGCCATGTCAGAGTGCCTAAATGCTCCTTAATGAGCAAACACAGTTTTTTTTTTGGCTTTTTATGTTCTCCCAAACACATTTTTTTTGTGCTTTTTACAGCCTCAAGAGGCTTGGCGTACTCTTTGTTGGATCAAACGGGTGTTCGTTTGCCCTAATTAGCTTAGACGCTATACGCATGTGAATGACCTCTTAGAGATAATTTTTTGGAAAAAGCGTATGTTAAAAACTTCCTAGATGGAAGAGGAGGTTCTAAAACCTATTTTCCATCACTGTCTCAAGACGAAAATAAAATTTCGAGAAATTTTTTCCTGTTTTGCAGTACGTTTTTGAGGATGTTCCCCAAAAGGAATTTGTACGAGGGAGTTGTAGTATTTTTGGAGTACTACAACTTTATTTCCCTGAGTCGTTCGTGATTTTGTTGTTTAGACCTTCAAAAAGTAGCCCAAATATGGCTCATCGTCGTTTTTGTGTTGTTTTTGTGATTTTTTTGTGGTTTTGGGCTATTTTTTACCTCGATTTTTTGGGTCAAATTTTGAGACTGCTGGTTGGAGGCCAAAATGGTCAATTTTGACTTTGGATGGCAAAAGTCGAAGAGCTCGATGTTAGCTTTTCGATGAGACCTAGAGAGCCTTCATCGAATATACAGTTTAGGAGACCTGGGCCTCCAAGTAAGGGTGTTTTTTTTTTGTCGAACGGACCTCTTTTCACACGTCGACGGACTTTACGAGTTTTATAAATTTTGGTTTTTTTTTGGGCGTGAACTCTAACTCCGTCAAATTGCATAAAAATGGTTAACGCCGTGAACCAGACTTCATGAAATATTAAATTCATTTTTTTTGGCGCACAGTTCCCAAAAACGGTTCATTTTTATTTTTTATTTTTTTGGTGCACGATTCCCGAAAACGTGAACGTTTTGGGCATGGAAAAATGGTTTACGCCGCGTGACTTTTTTTTTGGGAGTCTAGTGAGAAATACAAATTTTCCTTTTTAGGGGGGAATATTTTTTGAATTTAAAATGAAAGGGATATGGGCATTTTTCCAAAAAGGTAAGTGGGAATCAAAAAAGTCAACCTTTTAATGACACCCCTTACACCCTTCATAAATGACCCCCAAAATGGACAAATTGATAACTCATTGAATGACACCCCTTACACCCTTCATAAATGACCCCCAAAATGGACAAATTGACAACTCATGAGCATCTACTCATTGAATTCTCATTAGCCTTAATGAGTTATGTAAAAAAAGATTAAGATTTAATCCAAGATTAATCTTTTTCTCTTTTACACTAATCAAGGGCTCTAATTAACTACTAATCCCTAATTAATTCACACAATTGAGCACATCATTGGATAGAGCAAAGGAATGCTAATCTTTGTGCATCAACAAATGTGTAAATTAATCTAAAATAGGAAATTAATTAGACTCTTAATTATGGTCTTCTCTTTTAAGGCAAAATTAAGCAAAGAGAGTCAAATTTCTCCAATTGATGAAAAAATTGATGTGATTAGGTAATTTGATGCATCTAGATGCTCTCAAAACACTCAAAAATACCAATTTCAACTACTCATATGATCAATTTAGACCCCAATTAACACATTTTCTAAATTTTTTACCTCGAGCAAGATTAATCACCCTTAATGACAAGAACCAGTCCATTAAGAGAAATTAGTCAAATTCAAGGATTTTTTGATGGTTTTAAGAAATTTTTTGAAAGATTAAGCTACTCCTAATGCTTGCTAACACTCTAATCGAAATAATTTCAAGAACAAATACACAATTAATCTAAAATTAATGATCTTAGTTCTATGTTTAACACTAAAGAGAGCTAACATTCACTAAAAATTGCATTCTATTATATTGTTTGATGCAATGCATGCAAACTAAGCCTAATCAAACTATGTGCAAGCCCTAAGAACATGGAAAACCACAGAAATAACAAATTAATCTAAAAAATAAGTAAAAAGCATTCTTTTCAAAAACCAAAAAGAGAGCTATTCTACACCAAATCTCACACAAATCACCATCAAATCCACATCTTTTTCATAGAAAACCATTAATCAAGATAATGGGCAATGGGTTATGTGTAGATTAGATGCAAAACGATGGAAAAGCCAAGGGATGGCTCCTCGTCTCAACGGCGCCAAAAAGGTTATGGCTCACCCTAACCCATCCAAAAAGAGATTACCTGGTGAACCGCAACTATCATGAGGATCTTTCCAATGTCAGAGCTCGTAACCCTTGAGGTCTCCAAGCTCTACAACTCCTTGAGAAGCAATTCCACCGTGCCTCCCCTCCTGCGAGTGTTGTCACACCGTCGCGTTGCACTACGGGTCCTCGTCCCTCCTCTCACCTTACTTCACTCACACACACTCACTAGCATGCATTAGGGAGAGAGATTAGTAAGAGGATTAGCAAGAGCAAGACTCAATTGCACAATAGGAGAGTCTCTTGTATTATGAGAGATATTCACTTATATACATGGCCATAAGTGTTCACACTCACTTAAACTATGGCCGGTCGGGCGCTTTAGGCTCATAAGAGGCCTAATGTAATTACAATGTCTACTCTCATAATATATCCATGAAGTACATCAGTTAGGACTTCATGCTTGCTTGCTCTACCACATGCTCTTGAAGCAAGAATCGCCATAAATATCCCGTCACACCATTACGGGCGCCTGTCCAAGTTGTAGCTTTGGACACTATTGCTTTATATCTCGAATCTATATTGACCCTTTGGTGTATCTACTGTGACTCCTTGATGTAAGATAATGGCGGTAGCTCTTGTTAATCCTAGAATTGGATTAACATATGCATAGAGTCTTATATAGAGCCTACATTTAATAGAGTCTTATATAGAGCCTACATTTAATAGAGTCCATGCATAAGACTATGCATAATAGTAGTCGAAATATCGGTCGAGATAGTCATCGAAAACACCATCGAAAAATGCGTGGTAAAATTACTTTTTGACTCTTGTTTCGGTGCTTATTTCGACACTTTTTTTGATGGGTATTTCGACGTTTAGGGGATTTTAAGCTTAGTTCTAAAGCATCAAAAAAAGCGTTGATAATGGCCCCGCCTCTTGTAGTGTTTTTCCATTTTATAACAACAAAAAGCTAATATATAAAAGAAAAATAATACACATTTTATTAAAAATTATTACCTGCTCACAATGTTGTGATAGTACAAATGTATCACAACTATCTATCCACAACTCTCCCACAACTTTAGTGAGTCGATAGCAAAGAATTCACTTTGATCTCTTCTGGCTATTGCATTTGGACCATTCTAGACCACTTTGAGCCATTTCAAGAATGAATATGTCAAATTGCCTAAAATTTACATTTATTATATCTTGTTTTATTTAGCAATAATAAGGATTGGAGGTGAGAAGATTTGTATCATCGCTCGATTGTCTTGGAGAAAGTTAGCCACTACTACATAATCAATCGTGGCAGGATCTTATAATTTACTAACACCACTAGCCATGTACTTCATGATGTGGAAGGCAAACCACAAATGAATTAACGCCATCCATTGCTAGAGCAAGATGTGTGCATCAAGGCTCCTCTCCTTGATGTCTCTCCATGTAGCGTAATTAGCAAGAACTCTCAAGATACTATTTATGGATTGATTTTCCAACATGCCATGTCATTAGCTCTGCTATGGATTTGTACTTAAACATGTGTTTTATCCTTGGGATTATTAGATAATACCTTAATAAAAGCTAAGGAATAGCTCCACCTTGATAATCTTGCCTACATTTGTGAGCATCACCTTTTGGACATGTGGGCAATTCTATTCCTCTCATTGAAACAACACACAATCATTTGGGCACACGTATACTATTGTAATCCAAGCCCAAAGAATTTAACATCTTCTTTGCCTCATTTTGTATCTTAGTCATAGAGGTCTCTTCATGCAATATTGTAAATTTCAACAACGTCCTGAATAATGAAGAGACACCTTGTGTTTGACCAACCATAAACAGATTGTAAATTAAGCAAGGAAAGACAAGCTCACGACTAGGATTTCCTTGATCCAACATACAAAGGGATTCATGCTAAATTTTGTACCCTAGCTTATTCTAGCAAAGTGTCTTGTCCATCTTGAAGTTCTTTATCTCTCCAAATAAAGCATCAATCATGTTTTATATCCCTTATTTTGTATATGTGGCTCCGTATCCTTCCCTATATATGTATGTGTGTCTTGAACCAGATACTCTTCTCTTGGTTCTTCTATAGGTGTAAATTGAATTGCATCTCTCATTGTTTCTCACCTCTAGTGCCTTCGTTATACTGCCAGATCTGGTTACACTCACATGTAATTTGTATTGTCCACATCCTAAGTAGACACAATGATTGAGAGAGTAAGCAAGGTTGAGAGAGAGAGAGAGAGAGAGAGAGAGAGAGAGAGAGAAGAGATTGATGGGTGGAAAATAAGATACATGATATATATATATATATATATATATGTATATATGTGTATATATATATATATATATGTATATATATATGTATATATATATATATATGTATATATATATGTATATATATATATATATGTATATATATATGTATATATATATATATATATACATTTTGTTAGTCGATCAATAGCAACAATTAATTTTTAGTATTAGATGCAAAAGGCGGTCTCTTATCTATAGATAACTTGATTGCTTAAATGCATGCAATGTAGTGTAAAACCTAATAGAAAAAACCTATAAAACTCAAAAAAAAAAAAAACAAAACTCCTTACCTACTTGCAAGTGAGAGGATGAGGGAGAGAATGAAAGAAAAGGAAAGAAGATCTATAGGGTTTAGGGTTGAGAGGACTTGCATGGAAGAAGAGGGAGAAGAGGAACCTTTCAAAAACAAAATATTAAAAAGGGAAAAAAGAGGAGAGTTGTTCTCAGGTTTAAGTTTTTCTGCTATCAATATAAGCATTGATATATATTTTATCTAGATTCAGTTTATTCATCAGTAAAATCATTGATATATGTGTCGGTAAAAGCATCAAACCCCGACACACATATCGACTCTTTTATTGATACCCTTACACACATATCGACCCTTTTATTGATACCCTTACACACATATCGACCCTTTTATTGATACCCTGACATTTCTTCAGATACTATCTTTCTTATCATGGTTAGTTTTGTTGCACCCTTGGGTGCTTGAGAGTTTATTATTTTAGGCTTGGGAGCATGTAGAAGCATGCATGCTCTCGTAGCTATGTTCTTTGGTTCCAACATGCATAAGCTAATGTTTTCTTATATATTTTGGTTTTTTGTTTCTAGGTTATCTTTGTTGAAGCTTAGAAGCAAGAAAGCTCTCCACACGTAAGCCTTAAGCACACAATATTTTCTTGTGGCATACCCTCGAGTGCTATGGGAGCATTTGTTCTACTTGTTTTATGCATTATTGGCTTTAGTCGGGTTATTTCGAGGCGTATTTCGACTATCATTTAGATGCTGTTTTCGACGGATGCAGGAAACTTTCGACGCTGTTTTCGACGGAAACATGAAACTTTTGACGCTATTTTCGGCAGATGCAAGAAACTTTTGATGCTTATTTCGATGCGTGTAGGTATTAAATTTTTTTTGGCATAATGGTGCATCCAGCTGCAGTCTTGTAGCTAGATGCACCATTATGCCAAATTTAGTGGAAGACCTGACAGATCATAAATGGTTGTTTGTGATCCAAATAAATCCACGTGGAAAACAAATATTTGAAGAGGCACTGTTTGCTAGATGCTGAGGAGCTCCCCCCAGATCATGTGATGGTTGAGCATACACCACTAGCACCTATTGAACAACAAGAAGAACAAGAAGAAGACATACTAGTTGAGGAAGTAGGTGAGGCTCACATGGGATTAGGATCAGATGAAGGTGTACTCATTGAGAAAATGCATCTTGAACGAGAAACAGACACTAGAGATAATCCAGAAGAAGAAGAGATTCAAGATGAGTATGATCATGATGCATCGACAGCTCTCATGTTGCTAGAGCTAGAAGAGGATAACGACATGGATGAATTACCTTCTACTACTACAAGATAATTGGTTCCACCAATTGACATTAATGATGGAGTATTTCTAGAAATAGATTTATTTGGAGCCATGGATCTCGCTGAGGATGAGCAAGTTGATGATGAACTTTAATTTCATTGTAAAAGAGCACTTTCTTAATTGCACCTTAGTGATGAGGAGGAGGAGCTAGCATTTTTTCTCCTTCAAAGAGCATGATGGAAGTTATACCCTCCTCTCTCCCTCGGCTCCCCTCCCCCTCTCTCTCTTTATCTATCTCTCTCTCTCTCTCTCTCTCTCATAGACACATATGCTTGTAAAGAGGTAGAAAGAGAAGGCTAAAACACACCCTAGGATGGGAACTAGCAAATATTATATATAAATTCATTTTTTTAAAAAAGAAAAAATTTTGACTGTTATTTCAACGCTTATTTTGACGACTTTTTCCACGCATATTTCGACTGTTATTTTGATGCATTTAAATTCCACGCATATTTCGACGCCTATTTCGATGCACATATCGATGATGACGCAACTTATAGAGCAAGTAATCTTCCAACCAACTTCATCAAAATCAAAATGGTAGTATGTAATACAAGTTGCACCTCGAAGCAAACACATATTTGAAGATAAAGATGTTGAGAGAGAAATGGAAGAAGGTGGTAATGTCCCTAATGATTTGGAGGGTAATTAAAGAGATTCTCATAATTTAAACATTAGGGGAATTTTGGACTCAACTTTGGGCCCTCTAAGAAGTGCCAACTAAGATTAGAGAGAGAAAATCCAAAAAGCCTAAAAAATAAGGTGAAATTGATTTTGGCGTATTTTCTCTTGGCATTTTCTTGAGATATAGAAGATATATTTCTATTCTTAAATGTACATAAAAATGATAGAATATTGCCAGTTCTCGAAGTCTTCAATCTGTTCATGTACTATATGTACTACGTGAACAATGAATTGGCCAATTCTCCAAGTTTAATGGCTTATATCTCAAAATCTCTATGTACAAGCCGAAATAGAATATTTCTTGAAATTTGAACCAAAGATCATCCAAAAATAGTTCGAGTTCCCTACCTGCAAGAAATTTCATCTCAAATTTTGAAGGTTTTCAACTTCCCACCCTACAAGAAACTTTACCTCAAATTTTGAAGTTATAACTTCTTACATATCAAAGTTTGCAGGTATTGGTACCTTTAAAATCAAGGTTTTTCTTGCAAATTAGTTGGACTCTTTACTTCTTTTTCTTATTTTGGCACCTTTCTCTTTCCATTCAGATTTTTCTACTAATCAAGAGCAAGGAGGAACATAGAGAGAATCAAGAGGATGGCAGAGGGATCAAGAGCAAGGAGGAATACAGAGAAAAGAGACATTTACAACCTGCACATCGAGCTTGAACATGAATATGAACCTCTAAGTAAGAGAAATAAATCTGATACTACTTTGTGTACTGCATTTAAAGAAATGTTGAGGATGCAAGGGAAGAAAAACATAGATTTATGGACTGATGGGAGGTTATATCCAAAAGACCCTTTTAGAAACTCCACCTCCCATTTAGGAATGCGACGTCTCTGCTTAACTTTATTGGAGATGGCTATAATGGGCTCCTAGGATATACACATCATTTGGAAGCAACAAGCAATGTTCTTAAATTAGAAAGAGATTTGTTTGAGAAGGAGAACATTCATTTGAAGAAAACCATGGAGCATTGTGTGCAGAAGTTATTAAGCAATAAGGAAACCATTTCAGGGCAGCTTGAAAAACAAATGTGTGAATTAAGACATCATTAAGACATAAGCAAACCTCATTAGGTCTCCGTAAAACGATAAAAAAAACTTAGGGATATTGAGCAAATGAAGCTAGGAGGTAGTGGCATCAAGAAGAGTATACATGCAATCAAGTAAGCTCCTTTCTATTAACTGGTTTATTGTTTCTATTGTGATATTTTATGAATAGCAATCATTATTGTATATGTTCATGTATATCAATTTTTACATTTCAATAAGATATTAGATCATTATTGCACCCTGATAAAGAATCAACGCAAGAACCTTTTGGCGCACATTTAAGTCTTCTTTTAGATCGCTAGTATGTAGAAGAATTGATGAACGAGAAGAAATATAAGAAGGTCTCAGAAAAGCAAATAGATGACTTTTTCAAAGATAATCAACTCAATCCACAGGACATCCAGGCAATACTTGATGAGGCTAGTATATCACACAGAGAGGGTACTCAGCCATTAATAAGACTTTTTGTATATCACACAGAGAGGGTACTCAGCCATTTATAAGACTTTTTGTAGGAAAAGATGAAGGATTCTAGTATGAAAGGATCATTATTGCCATATCCTTCTTTGGTGAAAAAAATGCGTAAACAAGTAAAAGAGGTACTGCAAGCACTAGGAACCCTATTTCATATTGAAGACACCTATGCTGCACCAACAGGAGATGTGGTCTACAATAGATACAATAATATTTTCTATGACTCGGAGGCCTTATAATCATATGCTGTTCAGTTGTTTGAAGTTACTCCTGAAGAATGTGATGGTGTCCTCAAATTTGTGCTAAAGCTTGATGAGTGTCAAATTGTGAAGAAGGAGAGAAAGTTAGAAAGGGTTACCATCACACTGATGAACAGGGCACTTGATACATCTATTCTAAAAGATGATCCTAGATGGTTTAGTGTTCAATATGAAAACACTATATTATCGTTGGGATCATTTGAGGTAAAATTTATTAGACTCGGATATGTTTGTGAAAAAAGAATTACATATAAAAAACACTAATAGGTGTTGCATTCCTATGTTTCTTATGTATTGTAGGTAGAATCAAAGAATTTTGATGTTTTGCATTGGGTCATGAGACATCGATACCCGAGATCATCAGCAAGCAGAGAAATGGTAAAATCTTGGATGTGGAAGGCATGGGACAATATAAGGTGGAGTGGCATATGGCGAGTGATCTTAAAACTCTGAAATGTATGCACAATGTGTCAAAGGGTGCCAATTCAAAAAGTCCCTGCTTATATTGCATGTGTAGTACCAAGGTGTTTGATAAGAGGTATTGGAAGAAGGCACCGGCGGATAGGCACTTGAAAGACCCAAACTTCAAGCCAATTCTTGATATTCCCTTGTCAAGTGTCCACATTTGTACAATGCATGCTCTTTGCAGAATCATTGAAAAAACTCTTGTTTTTATACATATGTTTTGCATGGACTCTACAGCCCAATACAGCAAAGGTTACATCCATCAAAGCACTAGAGAAAGTTCTATCAGACATTGGTTTGCATGTTGGACATGCAAAAATTGAACAAGATGAAAAAAGGTCTAAGGATGGGAAGAATGTACCTAAGAAACCTTCCATTGGGGGTGTTAAAGTAAGAAGGTTCTATTTGAACCAACACCAGAAGGCCGTAGAAGAAGACGATCAGTGCAGATCGTAAAATATAAGAGATGGAAGTGCGTTCACAATGCAGTAGTAGACCATGCAGACAATGGTCAAGCAAGAACACGGAAAGACAAGGTATGGAAATCTCTAGACACTATGTTTAAGTTCTGTGACAAGAAAGTATGGATGAAGGAGGACCATGAGATATTTCAAATAGTGCTAGGAGTTCAAGAGATCAATGATTGATGCATGGATGGATCAACACATCACCCACTATATGGTATTAGATTGATTATGCATTGAACTAGTTTTTATACTGTATATTAAAAAATATACTAATTAATGTATTCTTTTATTCTCTTGAAGCATATTATATACCATCATACCCCTTGGTTTGCAAAGAAGTACGCATGCAGAAAAAATACAGCACAAGAGAGAGAGAGATGTAGGTGTGTAACTCTGCTCTATATACACAAAAAGATCTCGGGTATGATACACAAATGGTATGGGGGCTGGGGGCCTATTTATATGCCCCATATGAGCAGTCGGCCTGCTGAAAAAGACACTCCACGACTGCATCATCAGTTGGCCAGCAATAAATGAGGCCCACGACTGCATACATCCCAGTCGGCCAGCAGTACAGAGGTCTACGACTGTTGTTGGGCAGTCGGCCAGTCACTTGTCTGCTGCCAGTCAGCCAGCCACTCAGTGCTCTTGCCAACCTCTGGCATCCCTCCACACCACTGGAAAATGGAAAAAAATAGGGAAAAAATATGGGGAGTGAGGAAAAATGATAAAACACCTCATAAGGGCGGGCACACCCACAACAAAGGCCCTGGTGTATAAAAGTAGACAGGAGATGACTTCTAACACCCCCTCTCAGCTCCTGGCTGTGAAACCAACCACAAGGAGCTGGGGTGCCGCGCTTGAGCAAATCCTGAGATAGCGACTTCGTGAAGAGGTCCACCGTACTGTCCTCCGTCGAACAGAACTCTAGCAAGATGTCATCAGCAAAACAATCTGTTCATGAACAAAGTGCCTCTGGATGACCATGGGTTCCTCCAATGGAAGCCCAAACCTACGATGCAACCTCTGCATCCTCACCACCTTGCAAGCAGCATCACAAGCAGCCTGGTACTCTGCCTCTGTCCGCGACAAAAGATGACTGCCTCTTACTACTTCATAAAACTGCTCCTGGGCCTGAAGTAGATCTCCTCGTGTCCGGATCTCCTCCCCAAACCAAGTCACTCCCACCGTGGAGTCGGACTCCATCCAACAATCCCCTCCTGTGTAAAAGAGTCCATGATCCTTCGCATGCTGCAGAAACCACAGGAAATGCAATCCTGCCTCCCAAAGAGTTATCTGCAACCATGAGCTCAACTGCCTCATCAGGAAGCTCCCGTCCAAACTGGTGTCCATCAACCAGATCAATGAACCATTCTGCTTCTGAGTCAAAGAGGCATCACACTGCTCACAAGGATCAACACCTGTTTTACAGTGCAAAAACAAGTCCTGGAAACCTGCTGAAGACCACGCAATGCCTTCTGAAACCTGTCAACCACCCCCTCTGACTCCGGAACCACAAAGCCTAGAGAAACCACCTCCTTCTGCAAGTAATCAACTACCACTTGCTTGGCTTTTCGAAAGGTCCTCGTGGAAAGAACATCCTCATCTACTGGAGGTTCTTTGTCCCGAATACGACGAGACATCAGAGCATAAGTGACCTGTTCAGTTTCCTCTGACTGACGACACAAGAACTACCAACATCAGTACTGGAGAGTTCCTGCCAACTGCTGCCATCTACTGGCAAGCTATCCACCATCTGGTGTCCCGAAAAGCCTGCACCTGCAGCATATCCACTCATCACAATCATGAGGACCTGGGAGAGAGAGTGCTGAAAGCTTGTAAACTCCATTCTCCACTCCGCCTTCCCAAACCACTTGGCCTCCACCCGTACGCCAGTCTTGCAAACCTGATGCACTGACAACAGAAAACCAAGTGTCGGAACATACAACACCTGGGAGGAATGCTTCCCCCCTTTGCCATCGGGAACTATCTCCATCTTGCCCTCACTGTGAACTGGGATAGTGGATGTATCCCTAGTAAGAATGTGACCAGAACACCTGCAGAGATCCTGTAAACCGGAACGGGAAGGAGTCATGTGCCTAGAAGCACCACTGTCTAGAATCCACTCCCGAGTATCCGTTTTGCGAAGAGTCCTCCAATCTCCTCCCTGCCTGAAACAGCGGTGTCCACCACCTCCAGGTGCACAAAAGCCGGAGTCTTCATGATTGCTGCTGAGGAATCTTCACCCTTCTCGATCTTTCGCTTGGGACACTGCCTCCAATAGTGGCCTTTCTCGCCGCAATCATTGCAGGTCCTCTCTGCCTTTAGTTTCTCGCGGTCAGTATGGAGTTCTTCACAAAAGACTTCTCCGATGAAGCCTTCCCTTTGCCCGTGTTACGGCCTTTCGATCGTTGGCCAGTTAAGGCCTACGAACCTCCACCCTGAGGAGGGTTCGTGAATCGTTCCTCCTGGTCAAGGACGATGGGCACAAGCTCCTCCCACATGATGGTGTTGAGCCTGCCACCACTGGTAATCAAAGAAGAGTAAAATGCTGAGTACGAAGAGGGCAAATGTGACAGCAACATTATGGCCATGTCCTCTAATGATATCTCCTTCCCAGCCTGAAGAACTTCCTACTGAAGAGCTTGCAGCTTGTTAATATGCTCCCGCATTGTCGACAACTTTGCAGGGCTCATAACCCGCATCTGTACTTCCAAGGAAATCCTCTTCATGGGCGATACCCTGTTGTAAAGAGAAGCCAAATGCTGCCATATACGTCATATGCTTTACATGATTGATTACCTACGGTGTGCAGTTGAGAAAGATAAACGAACGGACCCTGGCATTGACACGATCCCACATCTGTGTCTGAGCCTCCTGGTCCTTTCGGGTTGATGGTAACTCCCCTTCCTGTACTTCCGACCGTGGAACACCAACAACGATGAAATTGGCGAGGTCGTAAGACTCCAGATCAACAGATTCCATCATAACCTTCCATATGCCGTGGTTGCTCCCGTCCAACTGACGGTCCACCGCGAACGTGGGGAGTGTCGGGATCTTCACATGCCTCTTGGTCATCTCAAACAGATCTGCCCTCAAACAGATCTGCCATTGCAGGGATGTACTCTGAAAGGGTGGGTGGGTGGGAAAAAAAATCTGTAAAACCTGCAAGTGGCTGTCCAGCCCCTTTGGCCCGCCTTTCTCTTACACCTTCTCTTCCTGTACAGTCCAAAACAGTCCACCAATCAGCAACCTAATGCTCCCCCTCTTGCTCAGAAAAACTCCCAAGATCTATCACGAGCCTAGGGCTCTGATACCATGTCAGAATACGCAGCAGAGATGATGACCAGATCTGGGAACACAAGAGCAAAACGCATGCAGAAAAAATACAGCACAAGAGAGAGAGATGTAGGCGTGTAACTCTGCTCTATATACACAAAAAGATCCCGGGTATGATACACAAATGGTATGGGGACTGGGGGCCTATTTATATGCCCCATATGAGCAATCGGCCTGCTGAAAAAGGCACTCCATGACTACATCATCAGTCGGCTAGCAACAATAAATGAGGCCCACGACTGCATACATCCAGTTGGCCAGCAGTACAGAGGTCTACGACTGCTGTTGGGTAGTCGGCCAGTCACTTGTCTGCTGGTGGGTCAGTCGGCCAGCCACTGAGTGCTCTTGCCAACCTCTGGCATCCCTCCACACCACTGGAAAATGGGAAAAAATACGGGGAGTGAGGAAAAATGATAAAACACCTCATAAGGGTGGGCACACCCACAACAAAGGCCCTGGTGTATAAAAGTAGACAGGAGATGACTTCTAAGAGAAAACACATTATCAAGCATGCTCCGGGTATTTCAATCATACAAGACATGGTGGAGGAGCAGAAAAAGCTAACAGTTTAGAGGAATTACATCAGTGGACATATAGGAAGCTTGTACACAAAGCCAAAAAGAAGCAGCAGTTCAAAGCATTCCAAATTAATCAAGCAGTAAAACTTGTGATGAATAAAGAAAGAAAACAAGATATATGGAGGAGATCTAATGCAAGTATTAAGCATGTAGAATGGCGAGTAACAAAACAAAGAAATGGGAAGATTTGGATACCCATAAATCCATGCTGAACATTTCAAATTCAAAAATAATCATATGCAAAACTGTCATGACATTACACGAGAGAGAATATTATTACAAGAGATAGGAATATACCACTACTCCTTAACCTGCTCACTAACATCCTTGGGTGCATGAAGCCTTGCCCTTTTTGAAGATGGCTCTGCAACATCCTGTAAACTGGTAAACTGGAGGAACCCTCAGTTTTGTGAATCTTAGAAGCTCCCTTTTGCCATAATCACTTAGCATATTGGGATCCTTAATCCCACACGCCAATCCATAAGCAGTATAGGCTAAGTAATATTTACTCCTTAGTGCATAGACTCCAGGGCCCTGTCTAAAGATTCCTAATGCTAACTGTTTCTCCAAAAGCATGACTTTGTTTGCATTCCACCTGATGGGATATGCCCCAAGGTATCTGGATAATGTCTTGATTGCAAACAAAGGAAATTCTGCATTGTCTTTCGAGAATTTCTTGTGGAATATAATGAATTGTGGAAACTTCAATCGGTTTATGTACTCTCCTAGTGCTGAGTCCATTCCAAGTCCTCCCACGCATTTGCCTGCTCCGCGACGACCGAGAAACCAACTACAAAACAATATTGTCGATGAGTTGACACAACAAATAGAATAAGCTACTCAGCACGATAAAAAGTAATTAACAAGTAAACACACCTTTTGATTTTTGTCATTAACAAGTAAATCATTTATCCAAAACAATATTGTCGATGAGCCAACACAACAAATAGAATAAGCTACTCAGCATTTGAAGCTAATTCGTTATCCAAGTTAACTTTTTCAATAGTTTTTGTATTATTGTCCTATGTATTTATTGAGAAGATTATCATGTAACTCTATGACTATTTTTAGATGGCACGTACGAAGAAGACTGCAAGGCTCTCATCTACAGATGATCCTCAATTAGGTAGAGATGCTAGTTCGGGAAAGGAAATTTATGCACTGTGCTTAATGAGGAGACGCAGATATGACCAACATAGATCCGTACTTCTTGAACTAAGGAAGGTGGAGAAACATATGCATTGCGTGGTTCTGAAGTTGCCATTCCAGCGTGTAGTTCGGTCTATATGTGAGAATTTTGGCATTAATATGCATTGGCAGGCCTCTGCCCTAGGATGTTTGCAAGAGGCTACGGAAGACTGGCTTGTCGAGTTTTTTCAGGATAGCTATGTCCTTGTCGCGCATGCACATAGAGTCACTATGATGCCGAAAGACATGAACTCGCTTCGTTAGCTGAGGTTCAGATATGACCGTACGCTGGAAATCCCGCCTTTGACGAAGAAAGTTAAGATCACAGAAGTGACAGAGGCTAGTCATTCACATGACACAAGGCTCAACACACAAAGGATTGGCGACCAAGCTAGGATGCAGGAGCTCTGAGAATTGCGGTTAAAGAAATCGGCTATTCGGAAAATGCATATTAAGTCGAATGTCAGAGCTTTGAGTTATTTTGTCCCCTCGTTTCACGTTAAACTTCCGATGCAAGGCACCGCACAATTTTTCCCTTTCGATGCAAAGGAGATTGATGTTTTGTCCAATGTTTTGAGGGAGGTCAACGATAGAATTATCATAACAGTTCTAAGGTTTGCTACATCCGTTTCATCATCGTGATTGTAAAGTGGGTTGCTTGTCTAAAGTAACTAATATAATGTAATCTTGTGCAGCTTGGTTGTATCAAATCTCCCATTCGATATTCAAAATTGTGTATATACTGTAGATTCCTTTCTTTTCTCGGTTCTTACTGCACAACATACTTCATTGGTTGATGTATGTCCATGGTTTAGTTCGATAAATTTCGATGTAGCTCAAATAATCCTAATGGCATACAATGAAGAGTAAGTGACATGCAATCTCATTTATAGTCTTAGTATTGTGACCTATATTTATTATATATTTTTGATGTTACTTCTGATACTCCTAATTGCATGTTGTAGCTCACACTGGAGTTTGATCCTTTACGATATGGAATCCAAGACTTGTTACTTGGCCAATTCAGGTGAAGAATTCCATGGCACTGTGAGACAATAAGTCCATACATTCAGTATTTATATATCGTAACGAGTTGGAGAGAGAGAGAGAGAGAGAGAGAGAGAGAGAGAGAGAGAGAGAGAGAGAGAGAGAGAGAGAGAAGGAGAAGTAGTTAGAGAACTTTCAGTATTGACAACAGTATTGTTTCGTGCAGATCGGTTAGAAAGCTAATAACTGCTCTCGAGGCCATAATCCAGGACACACTACTAGAACACACAAGGACTGTGAGATGCAGAGTCCCGCAGCAAACGGGATGGCCATAGTTGCCGTTGGAGGGTGTGCTATAACGCAAAGTTGTTGCTACATTTAGTTCTCTCGTTACCCGCAGAAAATGTAGGCATGCTCCTTTTTTTTAATGATATGTTACTTTCCTTCCTCATTCTTTGACGGCACATGTCTATTTTTTTGGCTTTTTGTAGAATCCACGATTATCAGAATACTCCGATGTGGATTTAGGGCTGTTCAAGGAAGAGGCCATTGAGCATATTATTGTCAACATTCATAGCATGCCGCCTAATATCCCTATTGCATTTGTGTCCCCTCCACCACCATGACCGCGACTAGGAACCGCCATGGCAGTACCCCAGAACACAAGTCGACAGATTTGTTGTCGAGCTTCCAGAATCTGATGAATCTGAAGACGTCAATTTGGAAGCTTCAACCTCGCAAATGACAGTAAGCTTCAGTTCCAGAAGAGCAACCACCCCAAGAGCATCCGGAAGAGTAACTACCCCAAGAGCGTCCCAAAGAGCAACCAACCCAAGAGCATCCAGAAAAGAGCAAGCACCCCCTCAATGACAAGCCTCACCGCCCCAACAACAAGAATCATCCCACACACAATAGCACGCTTGGTAGGAAAAAATGAGAACATGCTATCAATGTTTTAAACATCCAATAAGAAAATGTAGAATATTTGTCTTAGTTTCTATTGCTCTAAGAAATACAAAATGTTGTCATGATTGATGTAACTATATGCTATCAAAAATACATTTATCTCTATTTATCTCTATGTGATGGTCGTTTGCACCATGAAAACTTGCTTCCTTGTACTGTCTTTACATTGAATGGTCCTTTCTTTTCTCCTTGGTACCTATTTCCAAAAATCAAAGTAATGTATATAAGTAATAATGATTATGGCGTAGTTTTGGAATGAATACTTTTTCGAGGTTAGATTGAATAACATACCTTATGGCCGTTGCACTTGAACACATAATCATCAGGCACTTGTAGGTCATCCTCATTTTCCAAGTCTGTTCTCACTTGACGCAGTGAGATTTTTGACCTTATATTGAGTACTGTCATGTTCAAACCATACCTCTAATAACATCAATGGATTTTCAATGTCATCCTCCAAGTCCTGATCAATTGCTACAAGTTTTCCATTGACATAATGCCATCTCATATAATGAAAGGCCAAAATAAAATTCTGGGAGCCAATCATATATTTACAAACAATAGATTTCCTATGGATTTTGTAGGTAACCCCATTTAATTCTTTCACATCCCAATTTTGACCTAAGAAATCCAAATATTTCTTTGATTTACAGATAAACATTGACAATGTTTTTTTGACCTCCTCGTCATAAAAGAAGTTGAGAAAAACATGCAATGGCATAAAGACAACGATTTTCACCTGACGATTTGCTACATTTGGTCTCATACACCTTTGCACGTCTTGGTATATCTTTAATCTAAAGCACTCACTTGTTTCTACTATTGGTATGGGCCATTCTGGACTATCGAATGAAGGCAGTGGTAATGCTTTCAAAGATCCATAATGTGTAACACTATGAGGTGCCGTGTAAAATTCATTAAAAAAGAAAACTCCTCTCTCTACCAAAGACATGTTGGATGTTTCTTTGTATAGCTGCTCACCAATAGATGCATGAAAAACTCCTCTCTCTGCTCACCAAAGACCTGTCGGATGTTTCTTTGTATAGCTGCTCACCAATAGAAAACTCCTCTCTGCCAAAGACCTGTTGGATGTTTCTTTGTATAGCTGCTACCAATAGATGCATGAAAAACATCGAAGATTTCCACAATACTATCTATAGGCTGCCACCAGTCAACCAAGTTTGAAGGATATATATCTATACAGACGAATATAAGAGAAGCATAAGTATAGAAATGAAACACATTACATAAACATAATGTAAAAACATTTACTTATAGTTTGGTCTATGGAGTGGGATTCCATCAGGCAAACATTGTAGACGCAGTTCTAAGTGCATGTAGGCATGTTGTATAAGGACTTCCTTAATGCTCCTATCTGTGTCAGAGAGTTTGAAGTCTTGAACTCTGCCTTTGTAAGTGTCGATTAACTCATTATTTATTTTTTTTCGCTTCCTAGTGTGCAACATAATCCAACTACCAATAGAGATTGTGGTAGTAATCTACCTTTGATTATCCATATCAAAACTGTTGTATACTATAATAGCTCTAGTAGAGGAGCAGGGACGCCTAGGATGTCTAGTTTCCATGGAAGCAAATAGAAAATAAAAGCAGATGTAAGAAGATGGAAGAAGATTAGATGGCAGAAGAGATAACCTCCAAAACGTGCAAAATTTTTAGAGGGGAATCCATTCATTAAATGACGTAAGAACTTCAAAGAGAACATTTCAAATTTTTAGAGGAAAAAAGCACTTGTATTAAATGAGCTGAACGAGGGAAATCCATTCATTAAATGACGTAGGAACTTCAAAGAGAACATTTCAAATTTTTAGAGGAAAAAAGCACTTGTATTAAATGAGCCGAGCGAGGGAAATTTTTAGATTAAAAACCATTCATTAAATGAGCTGACAACACTCTATTTTTCATATATTAAAGAAATGACATTATAAAGTGCGGTCAAATGCATTTCGTATTTCTTTAATAACAATATATTTATATAAAGAATATATGAAAAATGTCTAATTATCAAAAGTTCCGTTAGGGTGGCTCTCTTCCTATTGGTCAAAAGCCTTTCTCTTTCTAGAGAAAAAAGGCCCAAAGTTGAGTCCAAAATTCACCTTGATGTCATTGAGCATCCATTGATAGAACATGATGAGGAGGCCTCTAGTGAATTTACTGATACCATCCTAAGATTGTTCTATGGATGGTAATGAATTCTCTTTTAATCCCATGTTTGAAGACATAGGAGATCCATAGATTACATTAGAAATTAACCTCTTTGAAGCCATGGACCTTATACAGAATGAACAATCATAAAATTTCTTGTATATTCTCAAATCAAATCTATTCAGTGTTCACTAATATTTTTGATAAAATCTAGTAAAGTAAATTATCGACATATATATCGATGCACATTTTGATGCACATTTGGATGCACATACTAGCACTAATATCGATGCAATTATCGACATAATTATTGATGATTATACTGTGGCCCGTAAGATTACATGCTTGGAAAAAAACTATCTCCTTAAAAACGTCGGTAGAAAATGTGAGTACTAGTAGATCTCTTGTAGTGTTTGAATTCACCCCTCCCTTAGCAAAGGAGCACTTTGGTGTGACAATGGAGTTAGGATATGATGGACAAGCTAGCACACCCACATCGGGGAGTTGTATTACGGTTCAAAGACAAGACCCAATGTCACATGATTTGGTAAAGGCTAAGGTAGTCTCTTGACTTAAACTTTAAGTTATCGTGCAGTTCTTTTAGTACATTCAAAGTAGGCTATTGATAATCTTTAACTTATGCTTGACAATATGCTAAGAATATGCTCCATTGATTATCATTCAAGAAGCTATACACATGAAGACTAACATGTTCTATAGAGCATAACCTCAAGATGAGTTATGATGCCTCTCAAAAAACAATTATACATCACCATGAGATTCTAATACAAATGTATTAAAGTCACACACATACCGTATGGTGAAGAAAAAGTAATGTTATATGTCTTAACAACAACAATGTGCATTTATATTTTGAAATAAAATAAAGATGCTTACAAAAAGTCCTATAATCTCTCTCTCTCTCTCTCTCTCTCTCTCTCTCTCTCAACCCCCCAAAAAAAGTTGAGGGGAGTGCAATCCAAATTTGTGATACCATCTTATGAAGAAGAGGGGACACTACCCAATCTAGTGTAATGAATATTTCATATGTCCATATTCATAACTTGTCCATGGAAAGTTGTGATCAGTTTAAATTAAATCACTCTATTCTGAAAAAAGATAGTCATTAGGCACATATGCCGTAATATGTGGAATATTGGCATCTAACTCCAAAATGTCTCATTAGTAGGATGCATTGGTTTAATTAGGTGAAAGATTGTGGAATATTTGAAAGGGTGGTAAATACGTGTGTGTGTGTGTGCGAGCGTGCGTGCGCACCACCTGTGCACAAACACACATAAAAAAAACAAGAATATATGTTTGTGTATGGAGTTTTTGTTTCCTTGAGGTCTCATTTTATCAATGATGTTGAGACATAATGATGTGGGTGGTGAGATGGTTTTTGGTTTTGTGTGGTAGTAGTAGTAGCAGCAAGTGAGGGAGGTATCTTACCATAATGAGTGATACTAGAAGTCAAATATGCTTGCCATCATGGTTTTATTGTGTAAGTAAGAAGAAAAACACCATTGACCAAGTTACATGCAAGGTGCATGGAGGCTTCATCACCTTTGGGCTTTCATTAATAAATGTGATATATAACCCTTAAATGGGTGCATGAATTTATTGAGCTGATGGTGTGAGAGTAATTGGTGCCACGATGGGCTCGGCCAGCAAATTGAGCTGAAAAATGGGGTATTTATGAGATATCCTTGTTTTATGGCCAGACTCTTGCTGTTGCTGGCCACTATGCCCACGCCACAATTGTAGCCTCCATCTCCGTTCTGTATAGATCTTCACTCAAGGAGTTTAGTCAGCCCTCATTGCGCCCACCTTAGTCTAATTCCTCCACCTTTAAATAACACTATCGTGTATCATCGCCTTTATACTTCAATTCATTAACCCATCTTGTATTCTTAATGCATCATCTTAATCGTCAAGACAGCTCGCGATTACAACGTCTCTGATTGATTGTTGATTGAGGATCAAGAGCACTCAATTGTACTAATACAGTAGATCAGACCATAATTAGGTTTTTTCTATCACGTGGATCACACCATTAGGCTTTCTCTTAATTAGAGATGGGGAGGGCACCTTGCTGTGAGAAAGTTGGGCTCAATAGAGGAGCTTGGACTCGAGAAGAAGACCTCAAATTGATACAGTATATTGCAACTCATGGAGAGGGAAGCTGGAGGACCTTGCCTAAGGCTGCAGGTTAGACATAATGATTGCTCATTAGTATTGGAGTTTGCACATCTTTATACTTGATCACTCATTATGATGAACTTATAATGGCAATTTTTGATATTAAATGTACTTAACTAGTAGTAATTAGCCTTATTTTTTTAAGCTTAATATTGATTTATATGTGATTTGGTTGCTTTGTGCTATATAATTGCAGGGCTTTTGAGATGCGGCAAGAGTTGTAGGTTGCGGTGGATTAATTACTTGAAGCCAGATTTGAAGAGGGGGAACATCACTGAAGAGGAGGATAGGCTGATAATCAAGCTGCACTCTGTGCTAGGAAATAGGTAAATCAAAATTAGTCAATCTTCTGTACATACAGTTGCATAATAAAATATTTGAGCTTAGTGTAGGGTTTAATGGTGGTTTGAAATGAAGATAATTACGTGCTAGAATTTAGTAATTAATTGCATCCTAGTGTAGGCTATAATATTGATTGTGCATCTGGTTGAGGTTAAGAGACAAGGATAGGGGTTAATCTTTGATTAATCTAACTAATTTCAGCTGCTGATAGTTAGTTTATTCTTTGATTACGCTAACTGATTGCAGCTGATAGGTGGATATAGGACAAGGATAGGGGATAATCTTTGATTAAGCTAACTGATTGCAGCTGCTGATGGCTAGATTAATCTTTGATTAAGCTAGCTGATTGCAGCAGATAGGTGGGCTAATCAGTGTTGTGGCGATTAGGGTTGGGAGGAACGAACAATTAAGGAGGATTAGGGTTGCGATTAATGTTTAATCAAGGTGGGTTTTGTGGGCAGATGGTCTTTGATAGCACGGAGGCTACCAGGAAGGACAGACAATGAGATAAAAAACCACTGGAACACACATTTGAAGAAGAAGTTGAAGGGCATGGGAATCGATCCATGCACACATATGCCGCTTGCGAGGGTCGACCAAGCTGGTTATAATACTACAAATAATTATCAAAAGCAAGGCAGTGTCAATATAACGCCTCCTGCAAATTACATGCGTTACAATGTCGCATTAGGAGGGCCTAGTGCCTGTCAAAACAACAACAACAACAATAGCCCTGGCTCATCCGTCAATTATTATGATAATCATCCGTTGATTCGCGCTAATCCTGCAACCCCTCCTCAGCTTAATCCGCACCGACTTTCACCCTTAATTACGGCTAATCCTGCAGCTAATCATGATTTCAAAGCTAAGCCCATGTTCTATATCGACTCCGCCGCGCTGAAACGCCTCCGATCGTCGTCAGGAGAAACCGGCCACCCCGCACGTGCAGCCGCCAATGATCGTGCCTACGTCGCATGTGCTGCTTCAGGGCCTTCTCCAAGCACCCACACGCACTGCAGCAGCGGATCATCCTCATCATCATCATCATCACCATCTGCACCATCCGCAGTAGAAGCTCATACAGTCGCCACCAACAACAGCGCAAAGGCATTGCTATATTGCAGCAGCTCTAATACTAGGGTTAGTGATAATGATCGTGATCATGATCATTATTCCTCCCTAAACCTGGCCGATTATGGCCTGAAGCCCATCAGTTTCGATCAGAGCAACTATGAAGCTCTCACTGTGGAGCTAATGGAGGAGCTGGACAACAATAATGGTGGTCCATCAGTTCTGAGCTTGCTAGAGAATGATCTCACGTGGGATTTTGATATGGTGATGCACTCCATGGAAGAGCACGTGCCAACTCCAACTCATGAAATGCTTCAAACCCTATGGGGACCTTCATCATCATGGCTTACTGAACAAGAGGAGCTACTCTAAACTGTAGGATACTTAATTTTCCACATTGAAACCTTTGTAATCAATCGGTTGCATGCAAAAAATATGTGAACGCACCGTCTCCCATTATTATACTTGGAGATTGAATCCTTAATAAATTAAAGTTGCCACAGCATTATCCTAAGCTCGATTTAATTTGCAGACGAGATTTATCTTGGCTTATACTTAATTTTTTAATTACTAGCTCAAATTATAGTCTACTCGATCATCATCACAGTACTCTTGATTAGTTTCATCCTGTGGAAATCAAAGCGTTGGTTAGCTGGAAGCTTTCATAATTTAGCATAATCTTAATCAACCATTATCCAAAGCGCTTATGATGAGCTTAGGATTTAATTGCGAGGTGTTTAATTGCGTGTGCTTTCATGGGACCTTCCTTCTCACATGCAGTGATTAAATGGAGATATGTTATCACAATAACCTTCAACCATTATCCAAAGCGCTTATGATGAACTTAGGATTTAATTGCGCCGGGTTTAATTGCATTTGCTTCCATGGGAGCTTCCTGCTTACATGCAGTCCCTTCCTTTTTAAATGGAGATACATGACACATTTGCTTCCATGGGACCTTCCTTCTTACATGGAGTCCACTGTCCCTTCCTTCTTAAGTGGAGATACATAATACATTGCTCATTGGTTTTTTTTTAATGATGTCTTATTCCATTATTGGTTGTTTCTGAAAATGGTACATTCCCTGTTTTAGTTCTTCTCATAAAATGAGGTCTTCCTCTAGCTTTATATTTGGGGCCAACATGAACACGACCACAAGTGCCTACCTTAACCTATTCCATCTAAGAAAGATACTTCTTTATAAGTAACCCTTCTTCATCATTCACACATCTACTTTCACTTGTATCATCGTATTTTTTTTGTACTTTCTATACGCACAACCTATGCCTTGATAGTTCCTATCCAACCATCAAAGCCCATCGAATCTCCCTTCATGGAAGCAAACAATTGGAGATCTTGATATGCCATCTACTATAACAACCCATTCCAAGAGTAAGTCATGATTAACTTGCACTTTGTACTTTGAATTTTGTACATAAAGAGCATTAAATCACCCTTTTTGTTGACGGCACTCATCATAGCCCTTCATAAATGTAAGAAAATACAAAGCGGAAGCAAAGTCTTCATAATATAAAGCACTCAATTGTAAAAAGAAGTGGAGAGTAAACAATATTATTGTTTATAAACTAAACTGATGGCTGTCCACCCACTTGTGTGCTGTAGGTAAAGAGTTTTAATACCGATCTACACAAATGATGTCTTGCTTAAAAGAGCACTTGTATTAACCAATTCATTGGTTAACATGGTTTCACTCACCAGACCTACTGTAAGGCATTTATCCTTTGTAACATGGTGCTAGAACATATAAAGTGGCTTTATCTTGTGCTTAATGTTAAACAAAAAAGTCTATGGGCTTCATGTATATACTTACTTAAGACTAGTTATAGAGACCAGACCATTTTTAAGTTTGGTCGGGGCCTAGCGTGAAAACTAGTCACTTTTGAGTCGCTTTTATATAAGTCAATTTGATTGACCATTTTTAAGTTTGGTCGGCCTAGTGTGAAAACTAGTCACTTTTAGATATAAGTCAATTTTGATAATAAGAGATACACAATCATTCCCTTGCAATAGAATGTACTTGTGAGCTCTCCTCTTCATGCTTGCATATATGCTATTGAATCTTGCAATAGAATGTACTTGTGAGCTCTCCTCTTCTTGCTTGCATATATGCTATTGAATCTTGCATGTGCTAGATAGGATTAGTTGTAGGTCTTTTGCTTGCACTAGCTTCCTTTTTATCCTGAGTCTTTTGGGAGAGAGAATTATTGCGAAGGACCATCTCTATTTGCCTCCATCTAGGTGAAGAGAGGTCTCCCTTCACTCCATCGATGAGACCGGCAAGGAGCATTATGGTGTGGCAACAAGGGAGTGAGTACAAGACGGAGGGGCTAGCACACCCATATAGAGAAGTTGGAATTGCAGTCCTAAGAAGACCTAATGACACATGCTTCGACAGCAGTAAGGTAAGCTCTTGACTTGAACATTTAATGCAGTGCTAATGATTGGGGACTAGCCTAAGGCTTAGCTATGTTCATCCATCGATTCCAAGCTATTAGGATTACCCACACTACAAGAGACGGGGCCATTATCAACGCTTTTTTCGACACTTTAGAACTAAGCTTAAAATCCCTGAAACGTCAAAATATGCGTCGAAATGGAAACATCAAAATAAGCGCCAATACACGCGTCGAAAAAAGCATCGAAATAAAATGTTTTCCACTCTTGTTTCGACGGACTTTTCGACGCTATTTTCGACTGACATTTTGACTGCTATTTCGAGTACTATTTTGACTACTATTACAACGATTATTTCACGTATGCAGGAAACTTTCAATGGTTATTTCGACAGATGCAGGAATTTTTCGACAGTTATTTCAACGGATGTAGGAATGTTTCGGCACTTATTTCGACACATGCAGGTATTAATTTTTTTTTTTGGCATAATGGTGCATCCAGCTGCACTCTTGTAGTTGGATGCACCATTATGCAAACTTATAGAGTACCAAAGGCAACTGTACTCTGATGTGAAGAACGAAGCGAATTTGTTGGAAAAGTTGGAGTGCCATAAAGTTTTCGACATTACAAAGTAGGTACATTGTACACAAGTGCAATAGCCAAATTATATTGCAAGATGTGAAATTTACATATCAAGCTCTGAGGAGATAAGCCAAAATTGCATAAAGTAGTCGCATAAAATTGAATACAAGCTATACTTGATGACTAAAATTGCATAAAGTAGTTGCATACAAGCTCAAACACAGATGTGAGCTAACCAAAATCCAAAATATGTATGTACAAGAGGAAAGACATGGGCAAGGCCACTCTATGTGGAGCCCTCACTCAGGCATTGGTCCCTGGCTGCGAAAACCATACAAGACGCTTTTTTTTTGGTATACAAAACAATGATCTAACATGACATAGCAAAGCAAGTATACAAATCATAAGGTTAAGGCTTGCTACCATATCTACAATGCACCCTGAATTGAGGTTGGCACCTTCTCGCTCAAGCTTCTCCAAAAGAAAGTATGTGTTATGGCGGCAGCGAGCAATGTCTCCTCTTCTCCCGTTGTCGGTCGACCAACCACTTGATTCTAAACATACCAAAACAACAAGATAAGCGTTGATACTTACAAAGTAGACATAGCATCAAATGAAACATACAAGATAAGCTTTGATACTTACAAAGTAGACATGGAATGCATCCCAACCGTCGCTTCCAAGGTGAGAGCTTCCTACGCTCTCCATTCGGGCTTTCGCCGCATCCTCTTGTTGCTTGTAGCATTGGGAATTTCTTGCATGCTTTTGCTTCTTCTCATTCCAATCCTCGGTGCTCATGTACCAAGGCTTCTCACCCCCCACCTTCACTCTCCTAGTCACATCTCCCCGCTGCCAATGTTTCTTCTCATTCCAATCCTCGGTGCTCATGTACGAAGGCTTCTCACCCCCCACCTTCACTCTCCTAATCACATCTCCCCGCCAATGTTTCATGACGTCCACCATGTGGTCCTTCATCCACCTCATGGGGACGACATCGCTTCTGACGGTCGGCTTCATTAGGAAATTTTTGAGGTCATTTTGGGGCCCTGTAAGGAAGTTTGACCGAAATATTCCCTCCAAAAAGGGACACCGGATAAAATTTTTGCAAACGAACTCCAAATTTGTCGGACCTCACATATTTAGATTCTACTCTTCAAAAGCTATCCATTGATATATAACACGATAAGGTTCGGAGAAGGGACAAGATAGATACCTAGAAGATTCCTTTTTGCCTGGGAAAGATTCACATAACTCTTTCCCAGGCAAAAAGGAATTGGGAAAGATTCACGTTATGTGAATCTTTTCCAGGCAAAAAGGAATCTTCTAGGTATCTATCTTGTCCCTTCTCCGAACCCTATCGTGTTATATATCTTATCCCTTCTCCGAACCCTATCGTGTTATATATCAATGGATAGCTTTTGAAGAGTAGAATCTAAATATGTGAGGTCCAACAAATTTGGAGTTCGTTTGCAAAAATTTTATCCGGTGCCCCTTTTTGGAGGGAATATTCCGGTCAAACTTCCTTACAGGGCCCCAAAATGACCTCAAAAATTTCCTAATGGTACTCATCCTTGATTTGATTAATGACTCTATCTTTCTTATCTTTATCCAACTTTGGCCATAAAGTCATAAAGTCGCAAAGACAATGTGGCAAAGCTCGCAGGTGCGGCTCTTCATCTCTTGCCCGACATTATCCAAAACCACATTGCCATTGACAATTGTGTAATATTTTTGCCCATTGGCGGGTGTGGGTTGTGTGTCAAAATGTCGCGAGATGATCGTGAGCATGGAGTGTTTCTGGCGCTAGATGGGGAAGGATGCTCATGTGGGGGCATACCTGTGCCCCCACTTAGACAACAACCACCTCCACCTCCACTACTCGAGCAGCGTTGTCCTCTGCGAGTGGATGAGCGACCTAAGGGAGGGATTCTTGGCGGCTCTTTGCGGGGTTTCTACAGGTGAACTAGGGTTAGCGGTGGTGGTGCCCGATGGTGCACTCGATTGGCATGGACTACAACACACACCATGCTAGTCTAAATGATTGTATTCTTTATCGACAAGAATATAACAACGCAGTACAATGTCCACATTATGGTACATCGAGATTTAGACAAGATGTGCGAGGAGAAAGGGTACCAGCAAAAGTTTTACGACACTTTCCCATCATCCCTCATATTAAAACAATGTTCAAGTGCAAATCCATTGTAGGATTGATGACTTGGCACCGTAACACTAGGTCCACGGATAGTGTTATGCGTGTGCCTGTAGATTTCCCTGCATGGAAGCACATTGAAGAGAAGTGGGTAGCCTTTCAGGAGGAGGCTCGCCATATTCGACTCGGACTAGCAATGGATGGAGTGAATCCATTTGGTCTACAAAGTTCATCATGGAGTACATGGCCTGTTTATCTAGTTAACTATAATCTTCCACCATGGCTAGCGATAATAAAAAAAGCATCTTTTTTATTATCTTTCCTGGAAAGTACAAGGTGAAGAACATGGATGTGTATTTAGCCCCTTTGGTTGAGGAGCTTCGTGTTCTGTGGGAGGGCATTGAAGTTCATGATATTTCCAAGAGGTTTGGATAACGTGTGCTAACATTGGGAGGAATACTTATGTGGACTATGCATGATTGGCCTGGCTATGAGAGTGCTCACTGCTCAGGTACAGGTAATACTGTAGCTTGATAACGTATTATGTTAAGTCATGATTGTCATCCAAACTTACTTGCTACAATCTTTTTTGATGTTCTACAGGGCTTTCAGTGTCAGGGTATAATGGATGTCCATTATGTGGGCCGCAAAACTTGGGACTCGATACTCAAAGTCTATGAAGAAGATAGTATACGAGGGCCACAAGAAGTATCTCCCAGTGGACCATCCTTTGCATGAGGGATTTCTAGGGAGAAGGACCTTATGGGAGGTGGATCCAACTTGTACACCTCCAGGAATGAAGCGTCTATCTATTTTCCATCAACTTCCATACTAGAATGACCTTCTAGTAAACCATCTTCTTGACCCAATGCACATTTTCAAGAATATAGCTGAGGTGCTTTGGAAAACCATCACAGGATCAAAGGAGAGCAAGGCACAATGAGATGTTTTACAAGAGGTTCAATGCATGCACCACTTATGGGCCCAAAATAGAGCAGATGGAAAGGTTAAGCTACCAAAAGCACCTTGGGTCATGACAAAGGAAGAGCAACGGCGTGTAAGGAAGTGCATTAGTGAGTTTTGTACCCCTACAGGATGCATGCATTGCTTAAAGGGAGCATTTACAAAGGATGATGAGCTTAGTGGCTTGAAGAGTCATGATTGGCACAAATTCTTGCAATTCGTGCTTCCTATAGCCATCAAGGATTGCCTCAACAATGACATTAGAGCAACAATTTATAAAATTAGTGCAGTGGTGCGTTGGATATCAAGGAAAGAGATTAGTAGAGACACATTGGAAGCAACACAGTTAAACTCCATTGAGGCTATTACAATGGCTAAGAAATACTTTCCAACAAGTATTTTAACCATTCAATTGCACTTGCTAGTTCATGTGGTTGATGAAGTTGCTGTGGCTGGAGTTGTCCAAAGTAGTTGATGAATGTTTTTCTTGGAGAGATTTATGAAGACACTTAAAGGATTTGTTCATCAAAGAGCTCGCCTCCTGAAGGTAGTATGGCAGCGGGATGGATTGTTCGAGAATCACTTGTATATATAACTGAATTTCTCATTAGTACGTCGTCTGATCCCGATATGCCAAGACTATGGACACAAGAAGAAGATGATCGGCTAGTTAGGGAAGGGCCACAAGGGAAAGGCCTTGTGAGAACAATGGATGTAGCATTGCGTGAGAAGATCAATAAATTTTGCATCTTAAACTCACATGCTATGGAGAAATGGATCGATATAACTTGGTGAAGGCTAAAAGGGACCAAGCTCGTTTGAGTTTTAGAAGGAGTCAAACAACCCGCACACTACCGTACCCAAGAGAACTTGAACTTCTTCCAAACTTTCCTTCTAATATATGGCTTGAGCAAACCATACTACAAACGCAATGGTGAATCAATAAGTGATGAGGAGGAGCTTGTATATGGTTGTGATTTCCATGTATGTGAGTTAGAGATATCTACGCATTGTCTTTTATGTTGTGCTTTCGTGAATTTATACAATAAAAGTACTTATTATTGTGCTTGCAGTATCGTAAGTTTGGGGCAATTCGGTCACATGGACGTCAATTTCGAGTAGAAGGAACAAATAAAAAGAGAACAATATTTGATTGTGGTGTGAAGGCTAATTTCATGCAAGAAAGTCATTCAAGTGCAAGTGATGGCAATACTGAAGTAGGCATGCTATATTATTGTGGAACAATCCAAGATATTATCAAGGTTGGATTCACAAAGTTTGATATGTTCATTTTTTATGTGAAATGGTTCAAGTTGGTAACTCAAGGGGCACAAGTAATTGTACGCAAAGACAAGTGTGGATTTCTTCAAGTAGACCGCACAAAGATATGGACTAACCAAAGGGACAGATTTGTGCTACTAGAACACTGTGAGCAAGTCATCTTTGTGGAAGACCGGACATATCATGAATGGTTGTTTGTGATCCAAATAAATCCATGTGGAAAAAAAATATTTGAAGAGGTGAAAATAGCAGTTGACTATTTGCCAGATGCTGAGGAACTCCCCCTAGATCATGTGATGGTTGAGCATACACCACTAGCACCTATTGAACACAATAAGAAGAACAAGAAGAAGACATACTAGTTGAGGAAGTAGGTGAGGCTCACACGGGATTAGGATCGGCGGATGAAGGTGTACTCATTGAGAAAATACATCTTGAATGAGAAACAGACACTAGAGATAATCTAGAAGAAGAAGAGATTCAAGCTGAGTATGATCATGATGCATCGACCGCTCTAATGCTAGAGCTAGAAGAGGATGATAACATGGATGAATTACCTTCTACTACTACAAGACAACCGGTTCCACTAATTGACAACAATGATTGAGTATTTCTAGAAATAGATTTATTTGGAGCCATGGATCTCGCTGAGGACGAGCAAGTTGATGATGAACTTTAATTTCATTGTAAAACAGAGCACTTTCTTAATTGCACCTTAGTGATGAGGAGGAGGAGCTAGCATTTTTTCTCCTTCAAAGAGCGTGATGGAAGTTATACCCTCCTCTCTCTCTCTCTCTCTCTCTCTCGCCCCTGCCCCCCCCTCTCTCTCTCTCTCATAGACACATATGCTTGCAAAGAGGTAGAAAGAGAAGGCTAAAACACACCCCAAGATGGGAACTAGCAAATTTTATATATAAATTCAAAAAAAATTAACTTTTATTTAGATGCTTGTTTAGACACATATTTCGACAGGTTTCCATGCATATTTCGACATCTATTTCGATGCACATATCGACGATGCGACCAACGCATGGAAACGAAAAATAATGATTCTCTTGTAGTGCCAAGATTGCTACCCAGTGTTAACTAGGAGCTCACACTCTGACGAAAAACATACAATTTTGGAGTCTTAGATGTGTTACTATTTTTTTATTTTGATTTGAACTTTGTTGCACTAGGGAATTCTAGTTTCATCTCTTAGAAAGGCAAACCCAGATTTCATTAGTGATTTGCATGATTTTGGAGCCCAAAAGGCTTAGATTTCATTGATTGAGCCAAGGAATAGCTTAGCGATTATGATTAGGAGTAGAAATCCACTCCAAAAATATGAGAATTAAGCTTCATTAGTGTTATATGTACATTATGTGTGCTATGTTATATACACATTATGTGTGCATATACTAGGAGGCTAACCCACATTAGGCTTGTGAGCATGGGAGCATGGGAACAAGCTCTAGTGGAGCATGGGTTAGGACTAACCTTAAGGGTTAAGGTTAGGGTCAGGCATCCAAGGGTCACACATGAGGAATGGAAAGTCAAGAGTCATTTGAGGGCCCTCCTATATAATAGGGGCATGGGGCACACTCAAGGGGGCTTGGAGGTTTGGGCTCCATGAGGCCAAGGCTATGTTATGCTCTCTTTGTAGAGGTTCATATCTACTCTTCTACCATTTCACACTTTAGCTACATGCTATTGGATTGGAGTTATACCTCTTGATGGTATGGGACATCAAGGTAGAGGTATGATGTATTTCATTATTATTCATGTGTGCATCCCTTGGGCTCGGGGGTGGTTGGGTGGTAGAGTTTATGCCTGATTTATGCATGTTTATGCATAACAATTATCTAGAGAGATCTTAGGGTTTTAACAATTAGGTGGGGGGTTAGAGCGGGATAGGTAATTGTATGTATGTATTTTTTCATGCCTTGTTTGAATTGGTACCTTAGAAGCATGAAAATCTAATAAAAAATAATTAATTACTTGTATAATAATCATTAACTAGGATTAAGACCATTAATCACCTCCCAAAAAATCTCAAAAACTCCAAAAACCAAGCCAAACCAGCTCTCAGGTTAGGGAGGGGAGCCCACAGTCCTCGCACAAGAAGATGTGAACTTGGACACGTGAGCATGAGCACATGAGACATGAGACATGAGCATGGACATATGAGTCATGAGCACATGAGACATGAGCATGGACATATGAGTCATGAGCCTGGAGATGTGACTTATGAGTCTGGACACGTAAACTTGTAGACAAGAACCTGCAGATATGGGTCTAGACATAGGTATACCTAACATTGTACTGACCAATTATTACAACCTTGATGAAGACTTATAAAGACATAACTACTCATGTCCTTTGAGGATTTCCCCGTCATATAATTTGTACGAACCCTAAATTTCAAGGAAAATTATTATTCTTCATAAATTATTGGAGAGACGGAAGACTCTCTCACTTGTAGCATGAGTAGTATGATCCGTGTGTAGCTCAATCCAATGGGATTCGCATCCCTTTCGGAGGCGCTAGGGATTCAACCCGTACCGGTGCACAAAAGCTTATCCACAAATGGAGAGAATGCTATGAACACCACTACCTTGACATAGACTTAACACACACAAGCTCAATCTTGCCATTGCTCATTCACTCATCATCCCACTCATTCATGCATCCAATACAAGAAGAAAGCTAAGCTAATGCATACACAAGCTCAAAGCATACTTCATTCTCAAGCACCTTACTTCCCTAGCATGCATACAAACCTTGAAGCTTAATGGAACTTGAAATAAACATGCATTCTCAAACACTACTCAAGCAATGCCTTGCCCATGGATAAGCTACAAGCTATGGAGAAGCTTAAGATTGAATCCACTACCACACAAAGCCTAATAGAGAATCCACAAGCATCAACAAAGAAACATGCACACTAGAGAATAGACATGAGAAGAGAGACAAACATCATCTCATTACATTGAATTAAAAAAAGAGCATTGCTCATACAATAATGTAGATGGGGAGAGAGAAGAGCTTGCACCTCTATGAACAAGAGGGAGAGCTAGTCTCAAGAGAGCTCGAGCATAAGTTTAGCCCAATGTGTCCCTAAGCTCTCAAATGATCCACTTTTTATACTAAAACTCATAAAACTCCCAAAACTTCCCATGTGGGATTATTCTTAAGCCCACTCCCACACTCATCTACAACTTGGAACTCTTTACAAGAGCCCTAAATAAGAATGTCAAGTCTCTTGTTTTCCTACTTGCATCTTTGTGTTGCATCCTTGCATTGATCACCACTCGTCACGCAACAATTATTAAAAAATAAAGAATAATTATTACCAAATAAGTATAGTTATTATCAAATTATTAAAAAATTAAAGAATAATTATTACCAAATAAGTATAGTTATTACCAAATAAGACCCTTTTCTTTCTTTTTGACATAAGGAGTACCCCATGAAGATGAGGGCATCGGTCTCGAGGGCCCATAATATACCCCAGAGTCCTACCAGCATCCATCAAGGCGATAGAGTCCTTGAAGGTCTTTCTTAACCTTTTAGACGTCAGTGTTCACCCCATGGAAACCAAGGCATCGGCCCCAAGGTGCTAAGACAACCCTAGGTCCTACCAAGCATTCCACATGGCTGTAGATACGTCATGTCTTGATTCACTTGTATATATTTTTTAGGGCATGATTTTCGTAAATTTTTTATTAATCCTAGCACCTAGCCTTTACCTAAGAGGTAGCTACCACTAGGGATACCTAATATACTTCGAGAGCATAAGAACTTGGCATACTCCGTTGGTATATATCCTACACCGCCTTCAAATAGAAATACCTTCTACTAAGTCCTCTAAGAATCTAGAAATCACTCACCACATTTTAACAACTAATTTAAAACTTAAACCAGCCAACTGTGTGTGAACATGCAAACAATATATCCAAAAGTTAAAAGCACATAAAGAACAAAAGATTATGATTTGAATACACTTGTTGTAGTGCTCGTTGATGTTGTGCGTTTGCATTAATGCATTGCTGATGTTGTGCAAATTGTTTCTCTTTGCTCTTTGTAGGCATTACATGTCTCCCCCCTTCCTAATTTGTGTGCACGGTAGGTGGACTATTGGGGCGTGTTTGTATGCTCTTGTTTAGCTAAGATCTCTGCAAAATGTTTATTAACAAACAAGAAAAGAAAAGAAAGGAATAAAATTTGTTATTGGTGCCAAACATCGAATATAGCCGAGGGGAAAAACCCAGTGGGAGAAAAGTGCCCTGGCTTGTTGATCTTATTGTGTGGACTTGATAAGTTTACCCTTGTACTGGTGGTGGATCCGTGTCCACTTATGTTGGAAAGATGGTATCAATCACTTCAGGATGCAAGGACAACCCTGTACAAAAACCGGCCTCTGGAGAAGGTGGTAGAGGAAGGAGTGCTTCCTCGCTAAAATATAGCATTGGTTCTATGGGAAGGTTAAGCAAACAAATTCGATTTTGGAACTGCTTAATATAGGTACTCATAGTGATCCAAAATTGACATGTTGAGGCTTGGGGAAGGAGGACTTGCAAGATAGGTGGTTGCAAGTCATTTATGCATGTATCCCTCCATTATTGTGCTTGAACCTCCTCAGGTAATCTACGTTGATTTGGTCCTCGATCTAGTACTCTCACATTAAGAAGGTTATGGCGTTGGGGTGTAATTCCCACAATTTTTTTCATTAAGCTCGTGCCATATCGTCGAAAGTAAGAGCGGCATAGCCAACAAATGTGTGAAGCTTCTCCTAATACGAGTCGTGCACACTCTTGACAATGTGGAAATGGGTGATGCTGTTGATAGAATAAAGTGACAAAGTGATGCCCACAGTAATTTTCACCTAAGGGAGCATAAAAGTACCTAGAATGAGTTTGAAAGGGAGGAGCACTATAACCCCCGCGATGTTCAGGTTGAGTACTATCAGGGTCAATGCATGGTGGACATGTATCTCGCCAAGTATCCATCAGGAGGTATCTGGTCATAGAACAATGAAATTTAGAAACTTCAAACTTTATACACTCATATCCATCATTACAATCCCAATCAAAAACATTGTAGATAAGATCATCTCAAAAAGAACACAATCCTCTAAAGGCATAAGGAACCACATTAGTAAATGTGAGACTATTCAAACACTAATCTACCAAAGAGCTTCAATTGTAGTGTTAATGCCTTACCTTTGGTTTTGGGTATGTCCTTCTTAAGAGGTGGGAAGGTTAGTAATTGTCGAGGAATTTGAGCAAGATAAGAGGATTTAGGCATTGAAGTGCTAGAATCTATGCTCAAAGGAGACTCATGTAAAGTTGGATTTGTCTTAGGTACACAAGTTGATGGTGGAATTGTGTAACAAGGAGAAATTGGGACAACTGATGATTCAATACATATTTTGGGAAGGTCAACACAAGGAGATTTGCAGGTGCTATCACAACCCCCTATCCTATCTTGAAGAGGTTGTGTTGATTTCCTTTACACCCCACTGATATGGAAAACCAAGGGTGGCTTTTGAAATCTTATTGATACACTCTTTTACCTCTAGTAAACCATGGCATTTGGGAAGCCAAAGTGTTGTTGCACCCTCATAATAGCCTTGTGCTTTAAGAACATGCTTTGGGACCCAATGAGTAACAATCTGAGGTTTAGGCTTGGAAAAGATGTGCTTTTTAGGAGGCTTAGCAACTAGGCTAGATGGTACAAGTTTGTATGCATCTTTGGGTAGCCAAATTGATAATTCCTTCTTGCCTGGCCTTCTTTGAGCAGTGACTAGAGTAGTTGGAACATGCCAGCCATGGCCTCACTTGAGGACTCATTGATTATCCACATTATTTGTGTTGGAGCTTCAAGAGCAGATTTTGAAAGTGGGTTGTGTAAGGTAGAAACACCACCCTTTTGACATGATAAAGCTCGTGGAGTAGCAGATCCCAAGATGCAATCAGAATCAATTTACAATTTGTATTGTCTATTCTTCCAATCTAATGAACAATTGGTAGCACTTAACCATGATCGACGGAGAATAGCCTCTACCACTGCCTTGGACTTACTTGCCACATAAAAGGGAATTGACATCTTGTGATCCTGAATGGACATCATAATGACACATTTTCCCTCTATAGGGTTATCTTCACCTGAGAAGCTTCGTAAGTCAATAGGAATGTGCATAAGTGTTGGTTGTCCCAAGTCTATCCATGTGTCAAACGAGAGAACATTATAATCTGCACCAGAGTCAATTAAGGCAGAGACAAAGTAGGTAGTCTCATGAAGATGAAGACACACTTGAATATTGAAAGGATCAACATATTGTTCATCAGTAGCCAGTTGTAAGGCCAACATAGAAGCCTTGCGACGCTCCTTGGCTTTTGTAACTCTAGCTTTAGCCTCTTCTTGAGCCTGACATTTAAGTAGGTCATGTGCTTCTTTCCGTGTGTGTGCAGCATGCGTTTGTTGAAGCATGGCTTCAGTTAGTGGTTCATTGTATTTCTTGAGACAGCTTCCATTAATGAAGTTAGGCATTTGCTCACCTTCTAGTGTCTCTAAATGCACTGTACCACTTGGAGTAACCTCATTAATCACAAATGGTCCTAGGCCACGTTTCTTGAGCTTTCTCTTATGCTTCTTAAGTGTGTACAAGAGCACAAGGTCCCCTTTTTTGAATCGGTCAGTTGTTACATTTCTATCATACCATTGCTTTTGTCTCCTCTTCTCGGCATACATCCCATTACCGCCAATAAGTGGGTCTCATCAAGCTTTTCCAATTCATCAATGCGTTGTGAAAGCTCATGACCAGTCCAGTCCAATTGTTTAGCAACTCGTAGAGTAGGTACAAGAAATTCAATGGGAAGAATTGCATCTAGCCCAAAAGCAAGCTCAAATGGGGTTGTGCCCCACAGATGTTTTATAGGTTGTCCTATATGCCCAAAGAACTGAGTGCAACTTTTGCTCCCAATCAGTCCTATGTCCCTCAACAATCTTTGTGAGTGCTGTGCAGAGAATCTTGTTAGTACTCTCAGCTTGTCCATTGGTCTGGGGATGATAGGGTGCAGAATGCTTGTGAATTACCATAAATTCTTGAAGCAAAAACTCTATGACCTCATTCACAAAGTGCACACCTTGATCACTAACGATTTCAATAGGTAAGACATAGCGTGTAAACACGTACTCATACAAGAACTTGGCTATGGTTCTGGCATCATTTTTAACTGTAGCCTTTGCCTCTACCCATTTGGTCAAATAGTCAGTTGCGACTATAATATATTTGGCATGCGTGTGACGAGCTGGAGGTTTAATGGGACCGACAAAATCAATACCCCATTTTGCAAAAGCACGTGTGCTTAACATAGGCCACAATGGCATATTGTCCTTTGTGATGGGAGGTTTGGTCCTTTGACAATCGTCACATATTCTTCGGCATCCATTTGTAAGGTTGGCCACCAAAGCCCAGACCACCTAATCAACTTAGCTACAGTATTGCCCGAAAAGTGTCCACCCCCAACACCTGCATGTGCATGAGTCAAGATTTTCAAGTAGTCAGCGTCACATACACACATGCGTAAGTTGCCATCCTTGCTCCTCTTGTAGAGTTGGCCCTCTATCAGCATATAGTTTGCCGCTTCAACTTCAATAGCATGCTTTCGATATTTAGGAATGTTTTGATCAGTATGACCATGCTGAAGATAGTCCACAATATACTTACTCCAACTTGGTGTAGTTGAAATTTGGAATAATGTGACATTATGAATTGGCTGTTGAATTTGACATGAAGCACAGTTACGAATAAATTTTTCAGCATCCGCATGCATGGTAGGCCACCATTGCCCATCCTGAGATATACGTCACAAGTAGTAGCTGATGCATGGATTCCACCGATACCTGCATGTGCCCATTGGTCAGGGTTAGGTATAAGCCGCAACACTCCATCATTACCCTGACGATATAATCTCCTTGAGATTAACTTGAATGGTCGCCATAGGTCCACATTAGGACCCGCTAGTTGTATCTTCCCACTTGTCAAAATTTCTAAGATGGACTCAGACCATTTAGGAGCTGTCTCTACAAGGAAAAGTGTTGAATCTAACATATCATCATCCACACCCACAGGAGCTTCGCCAAAGGTGATTCGAGACAAATGATCTGCCCTAAGATGAGTTGTTTCTTTCTGGACTGCCACTTCAAAATCAAACTCAAGAAGGATGACAAACCACCTCACAATCCTTCCAGTTGCACAAAGCTTATTCACCAAATATAGCAATGCTTGATGGTCCACAAAAATATGAATTTGTTTGCCAAAAGGTAATGGCGAAACTTTTTCACTGCATATATCATGGACAAACCTTCTCTTTCTGTTGTATAATTCTTCTCAGCATTGTTCAACTGTCGACTAGCATATGAGATTGGGAAATCCTTATTATGTTCTCCCGATTGAGCCAAAATACATCCAATTGCAAAGTTTGACGCATCAATATGGACATGAAAGATTTGGTTCCAATCTGGTGCCCGTAAGATGATGGGTGCAGTCACTAACGCTTGCTTCAACTTTTCAAAGGATTCCTCACACTCATCAGTCCAATTAAACTTTACAAGAAGAGCATATAATGGTCTGGCTAGGACAGCGTACATGTAGATGAATCGACGATAAGAGCATATAATGGTCTGGCTAGGACAGCGTACATGTAGATGAATCGACGATAATAGCCACAATGTCCCATGAATATTTGTACCCCTTTAGGGTTGATAGGCCGAGGTAATGAGACAATGACATCAATTTTATCCATATCTGTTGAAATCCCATTGCGAGAAATAATATGGCCCAAAATTTTCCCTTGTCTTACCATGAATTTGCACTTGTCAGGATTCAAGCATATACGATAAACTTGACACTTTTGAAACACAAGTCTGAGGTGTTCTATATGATCATCATGCTCTTGTGAGTGAACACATAAATCATCCATGAAGATCTCAAGAAATTGCCTAAGGTACTCCTTGAATACATGACCATTAACCGCTGAAAGGTTGCTGGTGCATTTGTTAGACCAAATGGCATAACACGATAGACAAAGATGCCATCTTCTCAGTAGCAAAGGCTGTCTTGTGTTGATCCTTTGGATCAATTGACACTTGATTGTAACCGGAGAATCCATCCAAGAAACTATATGCCTTTTTCCCTGCAACTCGTTCCAGAACATGATCCGTGATTTGATTGGAAGTGGGTAATAATCACGTACAATAGCTGCATTTATCTTCTTGAGGTTTACACATACTCGAAGTTTTCCATTTTTCTTGGGCACCACTACAATAGGGGAGACCCATTCAGTGTGTTCAATCTCATAGATAAATTCTGCCTCTAAGAGCTTGTCTATTTCTTCTTTTATCTTTTGTGCAAAATTCTCTCTGTAAGTATAAGGACGTTGCTTGGAAGGCTTTGCATCCTCTCGCAATGGAATTGTATGCTGACATATGCTTGGATCAACTCCTTTGAGGTCTTTATAACTCCAAGCAAAAACATCGCAATACTCCTTTATTGTTTGAATTAACTTCTCCTCATCTAAGGACAAGTCTGTGGCAATCCACACATAGCGAGGTTCTTCTCTTGGCTTAGCGATATCAATTTTTTTTGCATCTTCTGGACCATCATATGAAACCCCTGGCATGCTTGGCTTTTGTCGCATGGGCTGTTGAAGAACAATCTTCCGATCTTGAAGAGTGTACTGTGTGAAGTTGGGGGGAACATTGAGACCTTGTTCTTGTCCACTTGAGTCGTCACTCATTGAAGACCATGCAGTTTTGAGCTCTCCTTTGCAATCTTGCATCAGATTTTTTTGTTCAACCGTTATCTTTGCACTTCCGACATTCTCTTTTGAATCGGTTTTAGACTTGAGTTTTGGTTTTTGTTTCTTCATTTTTTTTACGATTTTTGCTAACAGTTTTTAGCTTTTCTCCTGTTGGAATCCATCTGATCGTTTTACTTGGTCTTTGATACTATCTTGTGCTTGGACATAGTATAGATATCCATTCTTTCCTGATGAGAAGTGAGGTGGTGGTCGAGAGTGTTCATTCTTAAACTCCTCCTTTTCTTTTTGTAGTCTCTCACGTCGTTCCCTCTCATCTTGTTTACGGATTCTCTTATGGCTCTTACAACATTTACGTTTAGGTCGTCTTCGAGGGATCTCTACTTGAACCTCCCTTCCTCTCAAGAGTAGGCGTGCCTTTCCTAAATCTTCCTCAGGGATTATCACATCATTATCAAAATCAGAGTCCCATCCATCTTCCTTATCAGCATCATTAGCAGATTCGAGTGTTAAATCCTCCACTGAGACTTCCTCTACATGCAGTGCTATTGTGGATGCATCCCCATAGTACAAAACATCTAGAACGTCACGTGGTTGTACCATTCATATAGGAATAATGTCATATCTATCTGAGTCACAAAATTGAATTGGCTTAGGTAAAGCACATGTCGATAATGTTGCAAGGACATGACTCCATTCTAGTGCCAGGATCAATAAAGTGCTCAGGGAAGGGTTGTGGAATGTATGCCTCATCTGATACACTTCGATTATCCTTAAGTCTCTCAATGTTGAAATCCCTACATGAGGCTCCACATATCCACAGATCTTCTCGCCCATCTGACAATGTAACTCTTGAGCCCTCAAATGAAGCAGAATAAAACTCATCTATTGAAGACCTTGTTACATCACGATATGAGTGATTCTTTAGGTTGACCCTTGTGATGACAGAATCATGTCGGAGGCACAAATAATTGTATCCCCAATCTTGAATCATTTGAAATTGTCGCATGAATGGTCTACCCAATATCACTTCATAGTTTGGATGTTTTCCAAAATCCACTACTGCAAAGGTGTGCTCATATTCAATCCCACATGTGGTGACCAATACGTTCTCAAGTAGCCCAAGGAGATGTTCTAAGCTTCCATCTGCTAGCTACAAGCGCATCCCGGTACTCCTAATAGCTGGTTTGCCCCACTTTTCCCAAATGGACCTTGTCACAATGCCCACTCCTGCACCACTATCAAGTATTGCAATTGAAGCTACTTTTCGCACTTCTAATGGGAGGGTAGCATTTCCCTGATCGTCCTCACAAAATTTTCCTACTTTGTTGATAGGAACTGGCATAACATGCTTTGTCTCAGGGTGTATAGTACAATGATGGTGACCCTTTTGTAGCAATACCTACTCTGACAAACATGTGGCAATATCATTCCACAACTCAGGTCGAAGCTTTATCAAATCAAGCAAAGGTAAGATACAAGCCACTGGTGCTGATAAAATAGCTTGCACGATACCCATATCCATCTCCTTTGTCAACCTTCTATGCATGGAGGGTATCCTCAAGGTTTGAGAACAGTTCTCATATTCTCCCAAATATGATGGTAAGGTTTTCATTGTATGCTTACTTCTAGGAGAAACAATTGTTTGAACTTCCTCCTGGATGCTTAGGCATCTAAAGTTGTTTTTTGTGCTCCTGGTAAAATCCACCTCACAGAATGGAGGTGAAATAATAGAGGACATATTCTCATTAACTTTCTCATGAACTGCTGCCCACATCTCATTTGCCATGTCCTCGTTAGCATCAATAACTTCATCATTGCATGGGAAGGCAAGGCTAGGTGGTGGCAGAATACCTTCTTTCAATGGGGTGGCAATTGGTGCAGACTTCTTGCTATGAGATTGTGAGATGAGCTCACTTTTCATTTCCCAACTTGATGACACTTCTGGTATGGTTTCTAATGTTGGCTTAAGAGAGGTTGGGCCCCGAGGGATAGGTGGAGGTGGGCCCTCAAGTATTGATTGAGCTTCCTTAATGAGTTGCTGATGTACAGCTAGATTGATCTTCTCCCACGAGGGTTTGGGTATTCTTGAAGCTTCTTGGGTAGCTCAGATAAAGCTGTAATGCGACTTCTATGAGCATCAATGATGGCATCTAGAGTCTCGTTCACCTTATCCACAAAAACAAAACCCCCCAGAACTGTCCTCCGTCGTACTAGCCTCATCCTATTTAGCACTAGGCCTAGGTTGAGGTTGATGCTCCTCATGCACTTCTTGGGATGTAAAAGCTTGATCCCTCATGTTTTGTTTATAGACTTCTTGAGAACTAGTGGATGCACTTTTAGTTCGCTTGTTGCGGTTCTTTTTCCTCCTAGTGGTCCTTTTTCTATTGGAATGTAGGGTCTTGTCCACTAGATTTGCCTTTGCATCCCTAGTTCGAGGTGTCTCATCAGTTTGCATTTCGGCATTTCGTGTCTGTGATCTAGTCATGACTCTCAGTGGCACGACATCCTCATTTTCTGATGAAGGTGGCGATGGAACTGCCCCTACAAAGTTGAGTGAGACCTTTGGTTGAGAGGTGCCTTCCTCATGTGGTTTCAGTAAACAATCCTTTGGGAAGTGTTCTACACAACACCCTAGACAATATCTTTCAATTGGTGGAAACTGTGGTACTGTTGTATTGGATCGAGCTGCTTGCCTTGAGCGATGTGGACAATCACGAGCCCAATGGGGTTCTCCGCACTCATAACAGGGGCCCATTAGTTTGGCTTCTACTTTCCTTTGCTGCCATTGACCTGAGGGGCCTGGAGTCCTAGGTTGGTAGCCGCCTAGCAACATCAAAGAATTTTGTTTCCCTGGTTGAGCCTCCAGTGATTGGCTTGGATATGCGGGACTTTCAAAGAGATTTTCCTTGGATGAATATGATGCATATTCCTCCTCCACATAGCTTGGGTTTACCAAGTCTCTACACATATTTGAATTGTCGTAGTCAATAACACTCACAGGAGCAGTCCTAGGAACAGTCCTAGGAGCAGGAGGTTGAGCTGCTCCAAGAACAGGTCGTGCTTGCTCTTGTGCCATCAGTGGCTTACGTTCAAAATTAGTATACTGTTGATGCATTTGTGGAGTCACTCCACCCCTTTGCTGCTCACGCTCCTGTCTCATTCTTACAATGCGAGTACATTCCTGTGTGGTGTGGGTAAAGTTCCAAGCACAAGCCTGGCACCACTTCTTTGTGGGTTGGTTTGTGACTAGAGGAGAAAAGGTATTACATTCTTCGGTTTTATGGTTACCGCCACATGCTCCACAAAGATGAGGACCTGTAGGTAGTACACTCCTCATTCGCACTGCTGCTTCTGTTGTTGTGGCTGCATGGGTGGGCGATAGGTTTGTCCCAATCTCCTTAGTACTAGGTTAGCTATCTGGTTTGGATTTACTACTAGCGCACTAGACCCTAAACTTTGGTCATCACCCCACTGATCCCTAGGTTGCACCTCAGGGCCAGAACCATCTTGGAATTTGAAGTTATCTGTGAAATCCATAGCATCATGGCAACACTCATTGAAATTTGTATGCTTCTTTGCATAGAGATGTGTATGCAGTGTTGCATTTTTGAGTCCTTTTAAGAAGAGAGAAATTAATCGACTCTGGGTGGGCTTCTCATCTTCTGGGCAACGATTAATGTACTGCTTCATCCTATTTACACAATCTCTAACACTCTTAGTCTCGCCTTGCTTGAAAGAGTAGATGTTTGCTACCGTGTCATGTTGAATCCCCATCAAGGAAAAAGCAGCAATGAATCTTTCTTCCAGAACTCGTAAAGAAGATTTGTCTGAAGCCTCTAGTGCCTGAAACCAAGCAAGGGCCTTTCCCTCAAGAGTGAGCCCAAATCCTTCAATTTGCGTATGCTTGTCATCACTTGCTCAGCTTGAACTGCTTGCCTAAATGCTGCTACATGGTCATATGGATCTCCCGACCCTTTGTACTTCTTTACCAGTTTCTGAAGAGTTGATGGCCTTACTTGTCTTGAATACTCATCATAGGGCCTACGGCCTCTCACTCTCAGTGGGAATTGTTCCTCTCTTTGGTAAGATGGTCCACATGCATCCCAAATTGGTGTGGGTCCCCTATTACCTGCCTCACCAACCCCCTCCAAAGATCTTGTTACCCACATTTCAGGAGGTGCATTTATGGGAGGCCGAGTTGGCTCCACTACCCTCCGATTGTCATCGTGAGAAAAACGTTGTTGTGGTGTGATCTGTGGTCGCACTTTTGGTGTAGGATAATATCGTGGTGCTAGAGTTGGGCTACTTGCAGTGGTCCACTTTGATGTTGAGGGTCCCTCTCTAATGAACTCTCGTAGGGGAGGAGCAGCAGTTTCTCCAAGAAAGGCTGTCTCTCCTGGTTTAGCTGTATTTGTGAGAACACTTCCATAAATAATGGTTGTCCTTTCCACGTGAGCTCCCGAATCTCCTTCCAACAATCTAAGGTTCGATATTCATTGGCCCATTTATCAACAATTCGGTTCTTGTATTCTACAAGCTTCTCGACTACCACCACAAGTGCTAGAGGAAGATCTAGCTCTGGCAATCTAGTTATGGCATAATATCCTTCTAAAGAGTCCTTATAGACCTCTTGAAGTGGGTCATCCTGTAAGACCTTTGTCACTGGAATTTGTCGTACAAACTCCCATTGGTTCTCAGCCCCCTGATCCATTTTGCTCTTGCCTTTCCGATCCCTTTCCAAATTTAGACCTACAAAAAGCAAATCATCTATGGATGGCTTTGAGGACTGGGCATTGGATGGTCCAAGCATGTCCGGCTCAATGAGCTAATCATCTCTAGACTCCCTTGCTCTGGAAAGCTTTGATAAGTCTAAGAACTCGCTTTTAGAGAGCTCCCCTAATTTTTCTACATTCTCTGGATGATAGGTGACTTCGTAGCGAACACCATCTCCACCCATGTACATGTTACCCTGGTCATTGACTAGAGATGCTCTATCAAGCTCTGAGAAAAAGTTTGCAATCTTAACAGGATACCGTTTTTCTTTTTTTTATTTTTTATTTTTTTTAAAAAAAATGCAAAAAACATGAAAATTAACAAAAAAAATACTAACCTTATCTTCCTTATCGCCTCCGGATCGTGCGCCGGCTCCTGCTTCACACGTCTCCTTACAGCACCTTCACAGCCAGGCATCCTCGTCTGTTGTCGCTGCTTGTGCTGCGCCGCTCAGATGCCCTTCTTTGCTGACCTTTGCTGCCGCCAGCAGAGCTGAGGCCCGGCCACCACTGCTTCGCCTTCTCGGTGCCGGCCTTTTTTTCGCTTCCTCGCCTGCGTCTACCACCGTCGGCCAGCCTTCGCACAGCTGCTGGCCTCTCACTGCCTTCGTCTCCTTCTCGACTCCTCTGCCCGCTCTGGAGCTTCTTTGCTTCGGCCTTAAGCGGCCAACTCTTTGCCTTCGCCTCCACCTTCGGCAACCACTCAATGAGCTACGCCACCGGCCTTCGCTTCTTTGCCAGCTCCTTCTTCTCCTTGCCTGCCTGCCGGTGCTTGCGCCTTCTCGCCTTCTGGCCCCACCGTAGGTCATCTTTGCCATAGATAAAGTAATTGGGCATGCAAAACAGTAGGATCGCCAAAAGTGTTGAGGCTAAACTCAGTAAATAATCATAATCACCACACACCTGACTTTTCAGCAAACATCATTAACATACTTTACCTATAGCACCATCATGATCTCATATTATCCATACACTCACAAACTATTTAACATCATCACTACAAACAATATTCATCATTCCAGAATATCAAACAATATATAACACATCCCTAAAACATCAGACCCTGTACATCCTCGGGCAATTGCGAAATAACAAAACTTCACAAGGAAACCGAAGAGGCATGAAATTTGAATCATGCATGGACAAATGTGTAGCAAGCAACCCGGATGTTTCTTGTTGTGTTTAGATGCGATTCGAACTCATTTTGGATCCGAAACTCTCTTATGGCGATTTTGCACTATCTTTGCCGCCGGGACACAACTTTGACGTGCCGGGAGAAGTGATTGCGAAGCCCAAATCCATGCGCGCAGTGATGTGGACATAGAGCAACGTCCCTAGCACAAGTCCGTGTGGTCCGTTCTCTGATGGGGTCCCGGATCCTCAACTTCTAACTGTCCGAATCCGGGTTCTTGAAAAAGATGCACGAGCGTGCCAAATGGCGAAAATTTTCAACCGTGGCCCAAACGGCATCGAAGAGGCATGAAAATCAAATCATGTATAGACAAAAATGTGGCAAGCAACCCGGATCTTTCTTGTTGTGTTCAGATGTGATTCGGACTCATTTCGGATTCGAAACTCTGTTATGGCAATTTTGCACTATCTTCGTCGGGACCCAACTTTGACGCGCTGGGAGAAGTGATTGCGATGCCCAAATCCATGCACGGAGTGATGTGGACATAGAGCAACTTCCCTAGCACAAGTCGCTGTGGTCGGTTCTCTGATGGGGTCTTGGATCCTCAACTTCTAAGTGTCCGAATCCGGGTTCTCGAAAAAGATACACGAGCGTGATAAATGGCAGAAATTTCCAACAGTGGCCCAAACAGCGCCGAAGAGGCATGGAATTTGAATCATGCATAGACAAATGTGGGGCAAGCAACCCGAATCTTTCTTGTTGTGTTCAGATGCGATTCGGACTCATTTCGGATCGGAAACTCTGTTATGGCAATTTTGCACTATCTTCGCCCCCGCCGGGACCCAACTTTGACGTGCTGGGAGAAGTGATTGCGATGCCCAAATCCATGGACGGAGTGATGTGGACATAGAGCAACTTTGCTAGCACAAGTCTGTGTGGTCCGTTCTCTGATGGGGTCCCGGATCCTCAACTTCTAATCTAGCTCTACCTTGTGGTAGAGCTGTATGCAACCTAGACCACATCGTAGAGCTAGAATGCTTTGAGGTCTAGCTCTACCATGTGGTGGAGCTAGAATTACATTTAAGGTCTATCTCTACCATGTGGTAGAGCTAGAATGCAGTGATCTAGCTGTGTACCATGCAAATCAACAAAACCAATTACTCCAAGAAGAGACCATGACGAGAACCAAGGAGATAAACAAGTGTGTTGAATGGCGTTGGGACCCAACTTTGACGTGCTGGGAGAAGTGATTGCGATGCCCAAATCCATGCACGGAGTGATGTGGACATAGAGCAACTTCCCTAGCACAAGTTTGTGTGGTCCCTTCTCTGATGGGGTCCGGGATCCTCAACTTCTAACTGTCCGAATCTGGGTTCTCGAAAAAGATGCACAAGCGTGTCAAATGGCAAAAATTTCCAACCGTGGCCCAAACGGCACCGAAGAGGCATAAAAATCGAATCATGCATGGAAAAATGTGTGGCAAGCAACCCGGATCTTTCTTGTTGTGTTCAGATGTGATTTGCACTCATTTCGGATGCGAAACTCTGTTATGGCGATTTTGCACTATCTTCGTCGGGACCCAAGTTTGATGCACTAGGAGAACTGATTGCGATGCCCAAATCCATGCACCGAGTGATGTGGACATAGAGCAACTTCCATAGCACAAGTCCGTGTGGTCCGTTCTCTGATGGGGTCCCGGATCCTCACCTTCTAACTGTCCGAATCCGGGTTCTCAAAAAAGATACACGAGCGTGCCAAATGGCAGAAATTTCCAACCGTGGCCTAAACGGCGCCGAAGAGGCATGAAAATCGAATCATGCATGCACAAATGTGTGGCAAGCAACCCGAATCTCTCTTGTTGTGTTCAGATGTGATTCGGACTCATTTCGGATCCGAAACTCTGTTATGGAGATTTTGCACTATCTTCGCCCGGATCCAACTTTGACGCGCTGGGAGAAGTGATTGCGATGCCCAAATCCATGCACGGAGTGATGTGGACATAGAGCAATTTCCCTAGCACAAGTCCGTGTGGTCCATTCTCTGATTTGGGGTCCCGAATCCTCAACTTCTAAATGTCCGAATCCGGGTTCTCGAAAAAGATGCACGAGCATGGTAAATGGCAAAAATTTCCAATAGTGGCCCAAATGGCGCCGAAGTGGCATGAAATTCAAATCATGCATGGACAAATGTGTGGCAAGCAACTCGGATCTTTCTTGTTGTGTTCAGATGTGATTCGGACTCATTTCGGACCCGAAACTCTGTTATGGTGATTTTGCACTATCTACGTCGGGACCCAACTTTGATGCACTGGGAGAACTGATTGCAATGCCCAAATCCATGCACGGAGTGATGTGGACATAGAGCAACTTCCCTAGCACAAGTCCGTGTGGTCATTTCTCTGATGGTGGGGTCCCAGATCCTCAACTTCTAACTCTCCGAATCCGGGTTCTCGAAAAAGATGCACGAGCGTGCCAAATGGCAAAAATTTCCAACCGTGGTCCAAAGGATGCCGAAGAGGCATGAAAATCGAATCATGCATGGACAAATGTGTGGCAAGCAACCCGGATCTTTCTTGTTGTGTTCAGATGTGATTTGGACTCATTTTGGACTCGAAACTCTGTTATGGCAATTTTGCACTATCTTCGCCGTTGGGACCCAACTTCGACGCACTGGGAGAAGTGATTGCGCTGCCCAAATCCATGCACAGAGTGATGTGGACATAGAGCAACTTTCTTAACACAAGTCCATGTGGTCCATTCTCTGATGGGGTCCCAGATCCTCAACTTCTAACTGTCCAAATCCGGGTTCTCGAAAAAGATGCACGAGCGTGGTAAATGGCAAAAATTTCCAACAGTGGCCCAAACAGCACCGAAGAGACATGAAATTCGAATCATGCATGGACAAATGTGTGGCAAGCAACCCGGATCTTTCCTGTTGTGTTCACATGCGATTCGGACTCATTTCGGATCCGAAACTCTGTTATGGTGATTTTGCACTATCTTCGACGGCACCCAAGTTTGACGCACTGGGAGAACTGATTGCGATGCCCAAATCCATGCATTGAGTGATATGGACATAGAGCAACTTCCCTAGCACAAGTTCGTGTGGTCCGTTCTTTGATGGGATCCCGGATCCTCACCTTCTAACTGTCCGAATTCGGGTTCTCGAAAAAGATGCACGAGCGTGCCAAATGGCAGAAATTTCCAACCGTGGCCTAAACGGCGCCGAAGAGGCATGAAAATCGAATCATGCATGGACAAATGTGTGGCAAGCAACCCGGATCTTTCTTGTTGTGTTCTGATGTGATTCGGACTTATTTCGGATCCGAAACTCTGTTATGGCGATTTTGCTCGGGACTCAACTTTGACGCGCTGGGAGAAGTGATTGCGATGCCCAAATCCATGTACGGAGTGATGTGGACATAGAGCAACTTCCCTAGTATAAGTCCGTGTGGTCCGTTCTCTGATGGGGTCCCGGATCCTCAACTTCTAACTGTCCGAATCATTCGGGTTCTCAAAAAAGATGCACGAGCGTGCCAAATGGCAAAATTTTCAACAATGGCCCAAACGGCGCCAAAGAGGCATAAAATTCAAATCATGCATGGACAAATGTGTGGCAAGCAACCCGGATCTTTCTCGTTGTGTTCAGATGCAATTCGGACTCATTTCGGATCCGAAACCCTGTTATGGCGATTTTGCACTATCTTTGCCGAGAAGTGATTGTGATGTCGAAATCCATGCACGGAGTGATGTGGACATAGAGCAACTTCGCTAGCACAAGTCCGTGTGGTCCGTTCTCTGATGGGGTCCCGGATCCTCAACTTCTAACTGTTCGAATCCGGGTTCTCGAAAAAGATGCACAAGCGTGCCAAATGGCGGAATCTTCCATCCGTGGTCCAAACGGCACCGAAGAGGCATGAAATTCGAATCATGCATGGACAAATGTGTACCAAGCAACCCGGATCTAGCTGTGTACCATGCAAATCAACAAAACCAATTACTCTAAGAAGAGACCTACTTCACATGACGAGAACCAAGGAGCTACAATTGCATTCGATCTAGCTCTACCATGTGGTGGAGCTAGAATGCATCGATCTAGCTGTGTACCATTCAGATCAATAAAATCAATTACTCCAAGAAGAGATCTACTTCACATGACAAGAACCAAGAAGCTAGAATTGCATTTGATCTAGCTCTATCACGTGGTAGAGCTGTATCCAACCTAGACCACATCGTAGCGCTAGAATGCTTTGAGGTCTAGCTCTACCATATGGTGGAGCTAGAATTGCATTTGAGGTCTAGCTCTACCATGTGGTAGAGCTAGCATGCATTGATCTAGCTGTGTACCATGCAAATAAACAAAACCAATTACTCCAAGAAGAGACCATGTCATTGACGAGAACCAAGGAGATAAACAAGTGTGTTGAATGGCGCTGGGACCCAACTTTGACACTCCGAGAGAAGTGATTACGATGCCCAAATCCATGCACAGAGTGATGTGGACATAGAGCAACTTCCCTAGCACAAGTCCATGTGGTCCGTTCTCTGATGGGGTCCCAGATCCTCAACTTCTAAATTGTCCAAATCCGGGTTCTCGAAAAAGATGCACGAGCGTGCCAAATGGCAGAAATTTCCAACCATGGCCCAAAGGGCGCCGAAGAGGCATAAAGATCAAATCATGCATGGACAAATGTTATGCAAGCAACCTAGATCTTTCTTGTTGTGTTCAGATGCGATTTGGACTCATTTCGGACTCATTTCGGACGCAAAACTCTGTTATGGCGATTTTGCACTATCTTTGCCCCCCCGACCCCCGTTTGACGTGTTGGGAGAACTGATTGTGATGCCCCAATCCATGCACAGAGTGATGTGGACAGAGAGTAACTTCCCTAGCACAAGTCCGTGTGGTCCGTTCTTTGATGGGGTCCCGGATCCTCAGCTTCTAACTGTCCAAATCTGGGTTCTCGAAAAAGATGCACAAGGGTGCCAAATGCCAAAAATTTCCAATCGTGGCCCAAACGGCACTGAAGAGGCATGAAAATCCATTCATGCATAGACAAATTTGTGGCAAGGAACCTAGATCTTTCTTGTTGTGTTCAGATGCGATTCGGAAATTTCCAACAGTGGCCCAAACGACGTCGAAGAGGCATGATACTTGAATCATGCATAGAAAAATGTGTGTCAATCAACCCGGATCTTTCTTGTTGTGTTCAGATGCGATTCGGACTCATTTCGGATCCGAAACTCTCTTATGGTGATTTTGCACTATCTTCGCCAGGACCCAACTTTGACGCACTGGGAGAATTGATTGTGATGCCCAAATCCATGCACGGAGTGATGTGGACATAGAGCAACTTCCCTAGCACAAGTTGGTGTGGTCCGTTCTCTGATGGGGTCTCGGATCCTCAACTTCTAAATTGTCCGAATCTGGGTTCTCGAAAAAGATGCACGAGCGTGCCAAATGGCAGAAATTGCCAATCGTGGCCCAAACGGCACCGAAGAGGCATGAAATTAGAATCATGCATGGACAAATGTGTGGCAAGCAACTCGGATCTTTCTTGTTGTGTTCAAATGCGATTCGGACTCATTTCGGATCCGAAACTCTGTTATGGCGATTTTGCACTATCTTCGCTGGGACCCAACTTTGACGCGCTGGGAGAAGTGATTGCGATGCCTAAATCCATGCACGGCGTGATGTGGACATAGAGCAACTTCCCTAGCACAAGTCCGTGTGGTCCATTCTCTGATGGGATCCCAGATCCTCAACTTTAAACTGTTCGAATCGGGGTTCTCGAAAAAGATGCACAAGCATGCCAAATGGCGCAAATTTCCAACCGTGGCCCAAACGACGCCGAAGAGGCATGAAGTTCAAATCCAAATGTGCCGCAAGAAACCCGGATCTAGCTGTGTACCATGGAGATCAACAAAACCAATTACTCTAATAAGAGACCTACTTCACATGACGAGAACCAAGGAGCTACAATTGCATTCGATCTAGCTCTACCATGTGGTGGAGCTAGAATGCATCGATCTAGCTGTGTACCATGCACATCAACAAAATCAATTACTCCAAGAAGAGATCTACTTCACATGACAAGAACCAAGAAGCTAGAATTGCATTTGATCTAGCTCTACCTTGTGGTAGAGCTGTATGCAACCTAGACCACATCGTAGAGCTAGAATGCTTTGAGGTCTAGCTCTACCATGTGGTGGAGCTAGAATTGCATTTGAGGTCTAGCTCTACCATGTGGTAGAGCTAGAATGCATTGATCTAGCTGTGTACCATGCAAATCAACAAAACCAATTACTCCAAGAAGAGACCATGACGAGAACCAAGGAGATAAACAAGTGTGTTGAATGGCGCTAGGACCCAACTTTGACACACTGGGAGAAGTGATTGCGATGCCCAAATCCATGCACGGAGTGATGTGGACATAGAGCAACTTCCCTAGCACAAGTTCTTGTGGTCCGTTCTCTGATGGGGTCCCGGATCCTCAACTTCTAACTGTCCGAATCCGGGTTCTCGAAAAAGATGCACGAGCGTGCCAAATGGCAAAAATTTTCAACCGTGGCCTAAACGGCATCGGAGGCATAAAAATCGAATCATGCATGGAAAAATGTGTGGCAAGCAACCCGGATCTTTCTTGTTGTGTTCAGATGCGATTCGGACTCATTTCGGACACGAAACTCTGTTATGGCAATTTTGCACTATCTTCGCCGCCGGGACCCAAGTTTGACGCACTAGGAGAACTGATTGCGATGCCTAAATCCATGCACCGAGTGATGTGGATATAGAGCAACTTCCCTAGCACAAGTTCGTGTGGTCCGTTCTTTGATGGGGTCCCAGATCCTCACCTTCTAACTGTCCGAATCCGGGTTCTCGAAAAAGATGCACGAGCGTGCCAAATGGCAGAAATTTCCAACCGTGGCCTAAACGGCACCGAAGAGGCATGAAAATCGAATCATGCATGGACAAATGTGTGGCAAGCAACCCGGATCTTTCTTGTTATGTTCAGATGTGATTCGGACTCATTTCAGATCCGAAACTCTGTTATGGCAATTTTGCACTATCTTCGTCAGGACCCAACTTTGACGCGCTGGGAGAAGTGATTGCGATGCCCAAATCCATGCACGGAGTGATGTGGACATAGAGCAACTTCCCTAGCACAAGTCCGTGTGGTCCGTTCTCTGATTTGGGGTCCCGAATCCTCAACTTCTAAATGTCCGAATCCGGGTTCTCGAAAAAGATGCACGAGCATGGTAAATGGCGGAAATTTCCAATATTGCCCAAACGGCGCCGAAGAGGCATGAAATTCGAATCATGCATAGACAAATGTGTGGCAAGCAACCCGGATCTTTCATTAAGAACTCAATGGAGTCTTCTTGGGCCCTTTAATTTGGACATTTAGTGAAATGCTTAAAATTCTAATCCATCTTTGACCAAGCCTAGAGGCCTAGTCCTAAAAGCATATATTTGATTTTTCACAAAAACAAAAAAAAAATGAAAAAAAGGAGATATTCTTAGATCTGGCCACCTAGGTGACTTTAAAGCTTTGTAATGGGCTGTCAGTCAGTTATCATAGCCTTCTCTACCTTTTCGAACTCCAAACATTCCAAAAATTTGTCACTTTCTTCCCCCCTTTTTTGTGTGTGCACCAGATCTCTTTTTCTCTCTAAATCCTCTCTCTAAAATGCCCTGCACTCCTTCTCCATGGAAAAAAGCATCTTTCTCTACTCCAAAAGCCATAGCTAGCGGATCTGTACTCCTAAATGAGCCTTCTCTCTCAAACCCACAGTAGTAGCCATGGCTTGCAAAGGAAGAAGCTTACCATGAGCGTTCTCTCTACAATACTTGGTCCTCTCTCCATAGATAGTAGGTCTGTACTCCTAAATGAGCCTTCTCTCTCCAAACCCACAGTAGTAGCCATGGCTTGCAAGGAAGAAGCTTACCAGGAGCATTCTCTCTACAATACTTGGTTCTCTCTCCAAACCCACAGTAGTAGCCATGACTTGCACAGAAGAACCTTTTCATGATGTATTCTCTCTCTATATTGCTTAGCAGCCATAGCTTGCACTAAAGAAGCTTCCCATGATGCATTGTCTCCTTTGCATTTTTGTCTCACCATTACCAACCCTCTCTATGTTTCTTTGGCTCCCTTTCTGGCTTCTTTCTCTATCCACAATGTAGCTCTAGAGAAGCAACCCTCCTCCATTCTTCCTATTATTTTTTGATACCATATCCTGCTCCTTCCACTCCTATTCAACCCAAGCTTACAAGCCTACTTTCTTGTAGATGGCACTACAAGACATCACCAATAAGCCTTCTAAGATCCGCCTTCAGGTTGATTTGGAGATAGAATATGCAACCCTACACAGTAGGCATGTTGCACCCAATATTTCATACGATCAGCTTCGAATGCAAGGAGCAAAGGCCATTGATCTTTGGATTGATGGAAATCTTTATCCACCAGATCCAATATCTGGTGCCCCTCCACCATTCAAAAGCATTACAAGTTTTTTTAAGTTTGTTGGTGATGGTTTCAATGGGCTTCTTGGCTATTGTAGGAGATTACACATGTTGTTGGTGATGGTTTCAATGGGCTTCTTGGCTATTGTAGGAGATTACACATGTTGTGGCTAGATGAGGCAGCTGAAAAGAGGCAAACACAATTTGCCTTCGACCAGCTTCAAGCGGAATCGACTAAGCAGATCAATAGTTTGATGCAGAGGATTAAAGAGCTCTCAGAGGAGCTTGAGGTGCAGAAGAATAATTTAGCGGCGGATCGTGTGCGCACAATAAATCAATTTATCGATAATTATGTTCGTCTTCAACACTCCACTCGTAATCTTCGGCGTCGTGTTCACCATTTCACTCACCTTCCCATTGGATATCACGCAAAAAGGCAAAGAAAACATAAAGCTGTTGGGTTACTTTCTAAGACAGCAAGCGCATGCAAGAGACGTAAACAAACAACCAGGTAAAAATTTTTGTAGGAATTATAGCAACTTTGAGAAGCAATTAATGAATAAAGCATCTCTCATGGGTGACTCTTGCGATTGTAGGGCATGTGCAACAGCTATACTAGGATGTAACAACGTTGAGGACAATGTTAATGTCTCCCTTCTTCAGCATGTCCTTCAAGAGAAGGATATCATGGAAATGATAACAAGTTCTGGTAATGATAAGCTGCGGGAGACCCTTCGTCAACATTTCTTGAAGGAAATCAAAGAAATTGTCACACCCAAAGAGATGCTTGATATATGTGACTCAGCAGGTATTAGCCACAAAGGTTACAAAGCAATGTACAGGTCAATCACTTTAGGGTTACGAGCAAAGGGAGTTACGCAATCCTTGCTTCCAACACTTTATAGCTTACAGATGGCAAAGAAGTGTGCTAATGGTGATATTGCATCCATGTTGAATGGTGGGTACAAGTCGGTGGAGGATATTATGCCAATGCCAACAATCAAACCCTTTGAATACAATCCATATAACAATGTCTACATTGACATGGAAGTGCTACAAAAAGCAATGATTCAGTACTATGGCCTCACACTTGAAGAGACAGGTGGAAATGCCGTGTTTGTCTTGAAGCTGGATGAATGTCAAGTGGTTAAAGGTCAAAGACTGGAGCGTGTTAGTTTAACCTTGATGAGCCGAGCACTTAGAGGAAAGCCTTTAGACACCCAAGAGTTAGATGCAACTGAAGACATCAACAATAGGGGTCAAGGGCATAAGCAAGACTACTACGGCATTCAATCAGAGAAGAGCATCTGGTGGCAAGCAGCATGGGTCCTCCCAAAAGAGAACCATGATACCTTGAGGTGGTATTTTGAACGGTTTGGCATTCAACATGTCGTCTCTTGTCAGGTCAATGGTCAAAAGCTTGATGTTCCCGGAATAGGCTACTTTAACATTGAATGGCACTTGGGTGGCGATCTAAAAACCTTAAAGTGTATGTTGGGTTGTAAAACAGGTGCGAATACTATATTCTCATGTGTTTACTGTTGTCATTCCAAGACAGCATTAGACTCAAGAGTAAAAGCGAAACAACCTAGCAAAGGCAAAAGTCAAAAATAGGTGGGTGCAAAAAAAGCAATCGTTTTTTATGTTGAACAGAGGAAAGGATCAAAGGTATGGCATAATGGCATATTAAGTTGTGACCAGAGCAAGCCACCTAGTCGTGTGACCAGGAGGACAATGCTTGGAACCCAATCTTGGACATTCCACTATGTCAAGTGCATGTGTGCACATTACATGCAAGACTCATGATTTTGGATAAGCTATTGATGCTCCACATAAACTATGTCTGGAACATGAAGCCCGAAGATCGACGAGAAGAGTCGATACGTGCACTAGAGGGTGTACTTTCTTCTATGGGATTACATGCTGGAGCAGTGGTCTTGACAAAGGACAGAAAATCAAACCTTACACAAGATAACCCTAATAAAATTTGCATGGGTGGATCAAAGGCAAGACACTTGCTATCAAACCACTTGGGTTCTCATAGCCACACTAACTTTGAAATTTGGAAGAAGATATGTGATGTTACAACATATCGAGGAAATGATGCCAGGCTTGGCCTAAAACGTGCACGTGTATGGGAGGTGTGTAATAAAATGGTCAATCTTCTAGAGCGACCTCACCTAGATGACCATGGTATTGAGGCACTTAAACAAGCCACTTGTAGATTTACAGAAGAAATGGTCGAGGCATGGGGAGAAACACACATTACTCACGACATGGTAATGTTATATTTCTTGTGTGCTTGTAGTATGTTCTTCATATTGTTTGTTGACTTTTTGTAATTTTCTATGCAGCATATATTGTATGCACATGGGCCATACTTTCTCGATAGATATGGCTCTTTAGCACTTTGGAGCAATCAACGCATGGAGAAATCACATTACCAAGCAAAGGCCGTGTATTTTAAGGGCACTCGCCATGGTGGTGGCAAAGTCAAGAGTAATGCGCTCCATGAAATGTTCAACTGGTTCTATCGCGTTCTGGTTGGCAAAAAAAGGCAAAAAACTCGCGGTAATTTGTCTCTTAGGCGTCAAATAATGAAAACTGTTAATGCAAGAAGAACTGAAGGATACAATAGATCAAATGCTAGGGAGAGACTATGGCAGCGTCGGTGTGGTTCCTCATGGGCTTAAACTCTGATTATAATCTTTTTTTGTTTTTAAATTTTCTAAAAGTTTTAAAAAATTATATTTATAGACATATTTAAGTCATTTTTCATTTATAGCCACCACATTTCAATTTCTTCTTTGTGATCTACTCTCTCTTGCCCTCCCACTATCTCTCGCACTCGTACATACCTAGGCCATGCCAGAAGAACAGGAGCAAGACTTGCGGTTTTTCGATCAACTCGGTCCACTACCTGCTACAGCAAAAAGGACAAATCTACCTATAGTAACAGAGCAAGAGGCAAAGGAGATGAGAGAAGAAGAGTGCAGGAAGGAGGCCGAAGAAGCGCAACGCAGGAAGGAAGCTGAAGAAGCAGAGCCTAGTAGAGAAGCAAAAGAAGAGCGGCATCGAAAAGAAGCTGAGGA
>NC_141088.1:29243568-29366068 GCF_041138505.1 Cibotium barometz | reverse complement strand
CTTTCCCTTTGTCTTAACCCCTAGCATTCACGGCAATAATAGATAGTGCCTCATCCTCGTGAAACCCGAGTGTCTCGGCAATGTCATCCAAAAACAAAAATTCTTTCCCATCAATAATGATTGGATGCAAAGACATGATAACAAGGTCTGGGACCTCCTCAAGTACTTCATCGCCCTCTAGAACTAGGTCCGGAACCTCCTCGAGGACATTCTCTTGTAGAGCCACCAATGCCATTGAGGCCTCCCATTGTTCTGTAACATTCTCTTCCTCAGCATGGGCCTCTTGGACCTGCTCCATTAGCTTTACTTTGCCCTTTTCTTTTTCCTTGCCACTTTCTTTCACCACACCCTCTTGTAACAAAAGGACCAAAACCATGTCCCAGCTCAAGAAAGAAGTGCCGATGTTGCCCATTTGTAGATCCAAGAGTAAGTCTTCCTCCTCATTCATGTAGTCCTTTTCTGTGAGGGATTTTAAAAACCTTGATAGGCAAAATCTAAAATTCTTGTCTTCCCTGAATATGTACTTGATGAGGTCAACCGGAACCCATAGGCCCTCATCACCCTCAAACATGATGGAGTACGTGCTGATGTGTTCATCCATATACTGAATGACATCTGTGAAAGCATTCGCGTGTAGATGCATTGTTGCACGCACATCAATTGCTCCCTCAAACATAGGGATGATCTCGTCAACCCTATGAAGTAACTCAAGCTTTCCTAGCTGTGCAATAAGTGCGTCAAGTAGAGGTGCCATGACTATGAGTGATTGCAAGAAATAGAGAGTGTGTGATACAGAAAGGTGTGCGAAATTGAGAGCAAGTGTTAGGAGAGAACGATAATTTTCAATTGATGAAAATAAGTAAAATATCGTTTATAAATGGGTGACCTTGTTATAAAATTTTTAAAAACTTTTAAAATTTTTAAGTACCAAATTTTTTTTTAAAAATGGTATGTGAAAGCAAGAACGTATCCTTCCATCGCAAGGTCATTTCTAATTTACTAGTGGCTCAAGCCACATATGCTTGTGTGACCAACCTTACACTATCACAAAAAAATAAAACTTGCACAAGACAATTGAAAAACCTTAATAAGACAGTGAGGTAAAAAATTGAAATTGTATTTACTTCAATCCAAGATTACATATCCAGTGGTTATTTAATAGCTACACAACCAGGGAAAGTAATTTCTCTACAAAGAAAAGATCGTTCCTGCCTTTTGCGCACTACTCTACCATTGATTATCAAAGCAAAATCACCACTCAGTGAGAATCGAAGAACTAAGTAGTCACGTAAGTTGGCAAGGGACCACTCATCATTCACAGCAACATCTTCTACATCCCCACCTTGCATGGATATATGTAGCACACCCTGTTCTGTAGAGGTTGTGTCGGAATCTAACGCCTCCCATTCTCCATTTGTAAGCTTCCATCGCCTGTAAGGAAACGCAATGGACAACTGTTGCTTGGCAATATGGTAGCGCATCACAACCTTCTCAACTATTACTCCGCATCTGATGGTGTCTCCATTGTGTTGAACAACTTTTTTATCCCATGCAGGTGATAAGAAACAAGTGAGAGCTCTCTCTCCCTTTGCAATCCATAAAGTTGGGATACGATGTGTGTCACTTGTACGGAACAGGTACACAAAGAGGTGTAGAGGTATGAAGCAGGTTATGGTTGCTTTGTGAGATCCATATGTGCACTTCATAGCATTTTGCACCTTGCTTTCAATCTGCAAACAAGCCATGGCCACTGAAGCATTGTCTGGAATTGGCCATTCAATAGATGTGAGAGTTGGCGTAGGTTCTGGAACTAATTTTCCAGTACCATTTGCTGTCGTGGGAACCACATATGTATCCTCATAGAAGAAGATATTTCGTGCAAGAATTTGTGCAGCTGGACACCCTCTAAAGATTAAACTACCAAGCTCCACATGGTATGCTTCAAAGGTTCCTGAAATTGCCTCCATAGGCTCCCACTCACTATAGTTTGAGGGAAAAATATCTACGTAGAGGAACCCAAGAACAATCAAAGCAGTGCTTAGTATACCATTATTAGCACACAATTGATTTAAAAACAAGAATATAAAGTGGTGAAATGACTTACAATTTGCAGGAAATCGTTGACGTTGGTCATGGTCTGCTATAGTTTCAGCTCTGTTGCCTTGTAAACATGTTGGACCATCATATCCATCTGAGTCACAAAATTGAATTGGCTTAGGTAAAGCACATGTCGATAATGTTGCAAGGATATGACTCCATTCTAGTAGATCAATTAAATGCTCAGGGGAAGGGTTGTAGAATGTATGCCTCGTCTGATACACTTCGGTTACCCTTAAGTCTCTCAGTGTTGAAATCCTTACATGAGGCTCCACACATCCACAGATCTTCTCGCCCATCTGACAATGTTACTCTTGAGCCCTCAGATGAAGCAGAATCAAACTCATCTATTGGAGACCTTGTTACATCACGATAGGAGTGATTCCTTAGGTTGACCCTTGTGATGACAGAATCATGTCGGAGGTACAAATAATTGTATCCCCAATCTTGAATCATTTGAAATTGTTGCATGAATTGTCTACCCAATATCACTTCATAGTTTGGATGTTTTCCAAAATCCACTTCTACTGCAAAGGTGTGCTCATATTCAATCCCACATGTGGTGACAGAATCATGTCGGAGGTACAAATAATTGTATCCCCAATCTTGAATCATTTGAAATTGTTGCATGAATTGTCTACCCAATATCACTTCATAGTTTGGATGTTTTCCAAAATCCACTTCTACTGCAAAGGTGTGCTCATATTCAATCCCACATGTGGTGACCAATATGTTCTCAAGCAGCCCAAGGGGATGTTCTAAGCTTCCATCTGCTAGCTGCAAGCGCATCCTGGTACTCCTAATAGCTGGTTTGCCCCACTTTTCCCAAATGGACCTTGTCACAATGCCCACTCCTGCACCACTATCAAGTATTGCAGTTGAAGCTACTTTTCGCACTTCTAATGGGAGGGTAGCATTTCCCTGATCATCCTCACAAAATTTTCCTAACTTTGTTGATAGGAACTGGCATAACATGCTTTGTCTCAGGGTGTATAGTACACTGATGGTGACCCTTTTGTAGCAATACCTGCTCTGACAAACATGTGGCAATATCATTCCACAACTTTGGTTGAAGCTTTATCAAATCAAGCAAAGGTAAGGTACAAGCCACTGGTGCTGACAAAATAGCTTGCACGATACCCATATCCATCTCCTTTGTCAACCTTCTATGCATGGAGGGTATCCTCAAGGTTTGAGAACAGTTCTCATATTCTCCCAAATATGATGGTAAGGTTTTCATTGTATGCTTACTTCTAGGAGAAACAACTGTTTGAACTTCATCCTGGATGCTTGGGCGTCTAGAGTTGTTTTCTGTGCCCTTGGTAAAATCTACCTCAGAGAATGGAGGTGAATTAATAGAGGACATATTCTCATTAACTTTCTCATGAACTGCTGCCCACATCTCATTTGCCATGTCCTCGTTAGCATCAATAACTTCATCATTGCATGGGAAGGCAAGGCTAGGTGGTGGCAGAATACCTTCTTTCAATGGGGTGGCAATTGTTGTAGACTTCTCGCTATGAGATTGTGAGATGAGCTCACTTTTCCTTTCCCGACTTGATGACACTTTTGGTATGGTTTCTAATGTTGGCTTAAGAGAGGTTGGGCCCCGAGGAATAGGTGGAGGTGGTCCCTCTAGTATTGATTGAGCTTCCCTAATGAGTTGCTGATGTACAGCTAGATTGATCTTCTCCTCACGAGGGTTTGGGTATTCTTGAAGCTTCTTGGGTAGCTCAGATAAAGCTGCAATGCGACTGCTATGAGCATCAATGATGGCATCTAGAGTCTCATTCACTTTATCCACAAAAACAAAACCCCTAAAACTATCCTCGGTCGTACTAGCCTCATCTTGTTTAGCACTCGGCCCAGGTTGAGGTCTCATGCACTACTTGGGATGTAAAAGTTTGATCCCTCATGTTTTGTTTAGAGATTTCTTGAGAACTAGTGGATGCACTTTTAGTTCGCTTGTTTCGGTTCTTTTTCCTCCTAGTGGTCCTTTTTCTATTGGAATGTAGGGTTTTGTCCACTAGATTTGCCTTTGCATCTCTAGTTCGAGGTGTCTCATCAGTCTGCATTTCGGCATTTCGTGTCTGTGATCTAGTCATGACTCTTAGTGGCACGACATCCTCATTCTCAGATGAAGGTGGTGATGGAACTGCCCCTACAAGGTTGAGTGAGACCTTTGGTTGAGAGGTGCCTTCCTCATGTGGTTTCAGCAAACAATCCTTTGGGAAGTGTTCTACACAACACCCTAGACAATATCTTTCAATTGGTGGAAACTGTGGTACTGTTGTATTGGATCGAGCTGCTTGCCTTGAGCTATGTGGACAATCACGAGCCCAATGGGGTTCTCCGCACTCATAACAAGGGCCCATTGGTTTGGCTTCTACTTTCCTTTGCTGCCATTGACCTAAGGGACCTGGAGTCCTAGGTTGGTAGCTGCCTAGCAACATCAAAGAATTTTGTTCCCCTCGTTGAGCCTCCAGTGCTTGGCTTGGGTATGCGGGACTTTCAAAGAGGATTTCCTTGGATGAATATGATGCATATTCCTCCTCCAAATAGCCTGGGTTTACCAAGTCTCTACACATATTTGAATTGTCGTAGTCAACAACCCTCACAGGAGCAGTCCCAGGAGCAGGAGGTTGAGCACCAAGAACAGGTCGTGCTTGCTCTTGTGCCATCGGTGGCTTACGTTCAAAATTAGTATACTGTTGATGCATTTGTGGAGCCACTCCACCCCTTTGCTGCTCACACTCCTGTCTCATTCTTGCAATGCGAGTACATTCCTGTGTGGTGTGGGTAAAGTTCCAAGCACAGGCTTGGCACCACTTCTTTGTGGGTTGGTTTGTGACTAGAGGAGAAAAGGTATTACATTCTTTGGTTTTATGGTTACTGCCACATGCTCCACAAAGATGAGGACCTGTAGGTAGTACACTCCTCATTCGCTGCTGCTGCTGTGGTTGTGGATGCATGGGTGGCCGATAGGTTTGTCCCAATCTCCTTAGTACTAGGTTAGCTATCTGGTCTGGATTTACTACCGCACTAGACCCTGAACTTTGGTCATCACCCCACTGATCTCTAGGTTTCACCTCAGGGCCAGTACCATCTTGGAATTTGAAGTTATCTGTGAAATCCATAGCATCATGGCAACACTCATTGAAATTTGTATGCTTCTTTGCATAGAGATGTGTATGCAGTGTTGAATTTTTTAGTCCTTTTAAGAAGAGAAAAATTAATCGACTCTGGGCGGGCTTCTCATCTTCTGGGCAATGATTAATGTACTGTTCCTCCTATTTACACAATCTCTAACACTCTCATTCTCGCCTTGCTTGAAAGAGTAGATGTTTGCTACCGTGTCATGTTGAATCCCCATCAAGAAAAAAGCAGCAATGAATCTCTCTTCCAAAACTCGTAAAGAAGATTTGTCTGAAGCCTCTAGTGCTTGAAACCAAGCAAGGGCCTTTCCCTCAAGAGTGAGCCCAAATCCTTCAATTTGAGTATGCTTGTCAGCCACTTGCTCAGCTTGAACTGCTTGCCTAAATGCTGCTACATGGTCATATGGATCTCCCGACCCTTCATACTTCTTTACCAGTTTCTGAAGTGTTGATGGCCTTACTTGTCTTGAATACTCATCATAGGGTCTATGGCCTCTCACTCTCAGTGGGAATTGTTCCTCTCTTTGGTAAGATGGTCCACATGCATCCCAAATTGGTGTGGGTCTCCTATTACCTGCCTCACCAACCCCCTCCAAAGATCTTCTTACCCGTATTTCAGGAGGTGCATTTATGGGAGGCCGAGTTGGCTCCCCTACCCTCCGATTGTCATAGTGAGAAAAACGTTGTTGTGGTGTGTTTTGTGGTTGCACTTTTGGTGTAGGATAATGTCTTGGTGCTAGAGTTGGGCTACTAGCAGTGGTCCACTTTGATGTTGAGGGTCCCTCTCTAGTGAACTCTCGTAGGGGAGGAGCAACAGTTTCTCTAAGAAAGGCTGTGTCTCCTGGTTTAGCTCTATTTGTTGAGAACACTTCCATGAATAATGGTTGTCCTTTCCACGTGAGCTCCCGAATCTCCTTCCAATCTAAGGTTTGGTATTCATTGGCCCATTTATCAACGATTCGGTTCATGTGTCCTGCAAGCTTCTCGACTAACACCACAAGTGCTAGAGGAAGATCTAGCTCTGGCATTCTAGTTGTGGCATAATATCCCTCTAAAGAGTCCTTATAGACCTCTTGAAGTGGGTCATCCTGTAAGACCTTTGTCACTGGAATTTGTCGTACAAACTCCCATCGGTTCTCAGCCCCCTGATCCATTTTGCTCTTGCCTTTCCTATCCCTTTCCAAATTTAGATCTACAAGAAGTAAATCATCTATGGATGGCTTTGAGGACTGGGCATTGGATGGTCCTGGCATGTCCGGCTCAATGAGCCAATCATCTCTAGACTCCCTTGCTCTGGAAAGCTTCGATAAGTCTAAGAACTTGGTTTTAGAGAGCTCCCCTAATTTGTCTACATTCTCTGGATGGTAGGTGACTTCGTAGTAGCGAACACCATCTCCACACCCATGTACATGTTACCCTGGTCATTGACTAGAGGTGCTCTATCAAGTTCTGAGAAAATGTCTGCGATCTTAACAAGATACCGTTGTTGTGGATCCCTAAAGATCTCAGCTCCTTGAGCATTCGTGTAGACATATTGAAGTCTCACATTAACCCCATAGTGTCGGCTTCAAATGGATTAAAAGATCTTGTGGGTGTCCTATTTGGGGCCAATTGACTATTTGATGGCCCTAGATTGTCCATGGACAATGAGCTAGTTGTTCTGGAAAAGGTATCCAATTGGGATTCGGAAAGAGTTTCAGCAATATCTGCCAAATTTCCTACTGATTGGGTTCCACTTTCTTGCGTAGGTACTCTAGAAGGTGCCCTAGGCCCTATGGTAGAATCTATAAGACGTCCCGACCGCAAGTGCATAAGGTCAAAAAAAAATTTAGCTTTTTATGTTTTTTTTCTTTCTTGTTTTGTTTTTGTTTTTGTTTTATATATATATATATATATTTATATTTATATTTATATTTATATATATATATATAATTTTTAACTAAAATAAGTATGTATGTAACTATCTATTTTTTATTTTATTTTATTATTTTTTTATGATTTTATTTTTTACTTTACTTTTTTTTCTTTTTTCCTAATTACATAAAAATATGAATTACGCTAAAAAAATACTAATTATGCACAAAATTACAAAAATTTTAAAAACAATTCAAGTTACTCTAATTATGCAAAAAATTATAGAACTTTAAAAAAAATAAAAAAATTTACAGAATATGCAAAGAATATGGATTCTTAAAAAAACAAATAATTTACCAAAAAAATTAATTTCTATTTCTTTTCTTTTGTTTTTTTTTAATTTTTATTTTTCTTCTTTTTTTTATTTTTATTTTTTTCTTACTAATTACACAAAAATACTAACTATGCACAAAATTACAGAAATTCTAAAAAATGCAAGTTACTCTAATTATGCAAAAAAAAATACAAAAGTTTTTAAAAAAATGAAAAATTACAGAATAGGTAAAGAATATGGATTCCTAAAAAAACATAAATTATTTATTTATTTATTTTTGTTTTTTTTTGTTTTTTTTTAAAAAACTAATTACACACAAGCATAAAATTAAAAAATTTAAAACAATGCAAGTTACACTAATTATGTAAAATTTTATAGAAATTTAAAAAATAAAAAATTACAAAATATATGGACTCAAAATACAAACACAAAAATTATTTTTTTGTTTTGTTTTTTTTCTTTCTTTCTTTCTTTTCTCCCTTTTTTTTCTCTTTTTTGTTTTTTTTGAATTTAATGTTTTATGGTATTTTTTTCTTTTTTTAAAATTTTATTTTTTTATTTTATTTTTTAAAAAAAATAAAAACAAAATAACAAATTAAAAAAAGAAAAAGAAAAAATACTAACCTTATCGTTATCTCCTTCGGCGAATCGTGCGGCTCCGGATTCTCTGCTGCCTCCACGCGCCTTCTGCAACGCCGGCCTCCACGCAACTTCAATGCCTCCTCGCAGGTCGCCTGCAACGCCGGTCTGCTTGCTTCGCCTTCTTGCCAGCTACTAGCAGCCACTGGTTGGCTCTATTTTTATTATTATTATTTTTTTAAAATTTGTACTTCTCCGCCTCTACTTCTCAACTGAGGCTCACCTTCACCGGCAGCCCCTCTATGTCCGTCGCTTCCTCTCGCCTCTGCTCCTACCTTCACTCTGCCGCCCGTCTTTGCTTGCCGGCCTTTCAGCTGCTGCTGCGCCACCCGAGTCGCCTGTGTTGGCCACAGCACCGCCTTCGTCACCTCCACGCAGGTTGCCTGCGTTGGCCACAGCTCGAGTCGCCTTCTTGCGGTCGCTCTACAGTAGCAGCTTCGCCGCTTGCGTTGGCCACAGCAGCGTCTCTTTCAGCCACGTTAGCTGCAGCCACCGCGTACAGCCACGTCAGCTACAGCCACCGCCTACAGCCTTCGCTTCGCTTCTCACTTTCCCTTGCCAGTAGCTGAAGCTCCAGGCTCTCCTTCACGTGGCCTTACTCTCCACGCAGGTCGCCTCGATGCCTCCTTCCACGCCTTGCTCTCCACACAGCCTTCTAAGGCCAGCTTAACGTCACCCTTCAACTACTGCACGGCCTTTACCTTCGCACCAGCCTTGAGCGGCTGAGTGGTATTTTTTTTGTTTTTATTTTTTATTTTCTATTATTTTTTTTACTTCCTTGCGGCCACCGCCTACAGCCAACAGCCTCCTTCACCACCACTGCAGGCCGTCACTTGACCTTCACACCAGCCCTTCTCTGCTGGAGTGAGCAAGTGAGCTCTATGTTTTGTGCAATGATCCGATCAACCCCAAAGTGTTAACTAGCACAATGTCGACCTTATTAAACAAAAGTAATCCTCAATTAATGACCCCTAATAACAGTTCAAGGCACTACCCAAAGATTTCACGGGCTCTCAAGCCCGCCTTCACTTCTTTTATTATTTTGTACTAATTACATGTTAGCGAAAAGCATGAAAGCATGAAATGACAAAAAAAAAACAATGAATGTAAGCATAATGACGGTACTTGAAAAGGAATAAAAGCAATAAAACATTAAAAAAACAATGCGGGAGAAACCTCAACCGCTCAATGGTTTTTTTTTTCTTATCCTAACCTTATCCACTCACACCGGGATCGCACACCCGCACTTAACCTAATAACTCAATGGTTTTGCAACCAAAAGAGGAAATAGTGCTGGTTTCCACATACTCTCAACCGGATTTGAGTCTTCTCCCCGGTAGAGCGGCGCCAATGGAGAGATGGAAAACTCTCTCACTTGTAGCAAGAGTAGTATGATCCACATGTAGCTCAATCCAATGGGATTTGCATCCCTTTCGGAGCTAGGGATTCAACCCGTACCGGTGCACAAAAGCTTATCCATTTGATGGAGAGAATGCTAAGAATACTACCACCATTGTCATAGACACACACAAGCTCAATCTTGCTATTGCTCACTCAACTCCACATTCCACTCATCCATGCATCCAAACAAGAAGAAAGCTTAGCTATTGCATACACAAGATCAAAGCATTCTTCATTCTCAAATACTCATTTCCCTAGCATGCACAGAAACCTTGAAGCTATCAATAAGAAACATGCACAGAAGTGATTGGGATGCCCAAATCCATGCACAGAGTGATGTGGACATAAAGCAACTTCCCTAGCACGTCCATGTGGTCCGTTCTCTGATGGGGTTTCGGATCCTCAACTTCTAACTGTCCGAATCCGGGTTCTTGAAAAAGATGCACGAGCGTGCCAAATGGCAGAAATTTCCAACAGTGGCCCAAACGGCGTCGAAGAGGCATGAAATTCGAATCATGCATGGACAAATGTGTGGCAAGCAACCCGGATCTTTCTTGTTGTGTTCAAATGTGATTCGGACTCATTTTGGATCCGAAACTGTGTTATGGCGATTTTGCACTATCTTCGCTGGGACCCAATTTTGACGCGCTCGGACAAGTGATTGCGATGCCCAAATCCATGCACCGAGTGATGTTGACATAGAGCAACTTCCCTAGCACAAGTCCGTGTTGCGGATCCTCAACTTCTAACTGTCCGAATTGGGGTTCTCATCGAAAAAGATGCACGAGCGTGCCAAATGGCAGAAATTTCCAATCGTGGCCCAAACAGTGCTGAAGAGGTATGAAATTCAAATCATGCACAGACAAATGTGTGGCAAGCAACCCGGATCTTTCTTGTTGTGTTCAGATGTGATTCGGACTTATTTCGGATCCGAAACTCTGTTATGGCGATTTTGCACTATCTTCGCCGCGGGACCCAACTTTGACGCACTGGGAGAAGTGATTGCGATGCCCAAATCCATGCATGGAGTGATGTGGACATAGAGCAACCTCCCTAGCACAAGTCCGTGTGGTCCGTTCTTTGATGGGGTCCCGGATCCTCAACTTCTAACTGTCCAGATCGAGGTTCTCGAAAAAGATGCACGAGCATGGCAAATGGCAAAAATTTCTAACAGTGGCCCAAACGACGCCGAAGAGACATGAAATTCGAATCATGCATGGACAAATGTGTGGCAAGTAACTCGGATCTTTCTTATTGTGTTCAGATGCGATTAGGACTCATTTCGGATCCGAAACTATGTTATGGCGATTTTGCACTATCTTTCGCTGCCGAGACCCAACTTTGACGCGCTGGGAGAATTGATTGTGATGCCCAAATCCATCACGGAGTGATGTGGACATAGAGCAACTTCCCTAGCACAAGTCCACGTAGTCCGTACTCTGATGGGGTCCCGGATCCTCAACTTCTAACTATCCGAATCCGGGTTCTCGAAAAAGAAGCACGAGCGTGCCAAATGGCGAAATTTCCAACCGTGGCCCAAACGACACCGAAGAGGCATGAAATTTGAATCATGCATGGACAAATGTGTGGCAAGCAACCCGGATCTTTCTTGTTGTGTTCAGATGCGATTCGGACTCATTTCGGATGCGAAACCCTATTATGGCGATTTTGCACTATCTTTGCTTGTGATGCCCAAATCCACGCACGGAGTGATGTGGACATAGAGCAACTTCCCTAGCACAAGTCCGTGTGGTCCATTCTCTGATGGGATCCCGGATCCTCAACTTTGAACTGTTCGAATCCCAGTTCTCGAAAAAGATGCACGAGCGTGCCAAATGACGCAAATTTTCAACCGTGGCCCAAACGACACCGAAGAGGCATGAAATTCGAATCGTGCATGGACAAATGTGCCGCAAGCAACCCGGATCTAGTTGTGTACCGTGCAGATCAACAAAACCAATTACTCTAATAAGAGACCTACTTCACATGACGAGAACCAAGGAGCTGCAATTGCATTCGATCTAGCTCTACCGTGTGGTGGAGCTAGATTGCATCGATCTAGCTGTGTACCATTCAGATCAATAAAATCAATTACTCCAAGAAGAGATCTACTTCACATGACAAGAACCAAGAAGCTAGAATTGCATTTGATCTAGCTCTATCACGTGGTAGAGCTGTATCCAACCTAGACCACATCGTAGAGCTAGAATGCTTTGAGGTCTAGCTCTACCATATGGTGGAGCTAGAATTACATTTGAGGTCTAGCTCTACCATGTGGTAGAGCTAGCATGCATTGATCTAGCTGTGTACCATGCAAATAAACAAAACCAATTACTCCAAGAAGAGACCATGTCATTGACGAAACCAAGGAGATAAACAAGTGTGTTGAATGGCGCTGGGACCCAACTTTGACGCTCCGAGAGAAGTGATTTTGCGATGCCCAAATCCATGCACGGAGTGATGTGGACATAGAGCAACTTCCCTAGCACAAGTCCATGTGGTCCGTTCTCTGATGGGGTTTTGGATCCTCAACTTCTAACTGTCCGAATCCGGGTTCTTGAAAAAGATGCACGAGCGTGCCAAATGGCAGAAATTTCCAACAGTGGCCCAAACGGCGTCGAAGAGGCGTGAAATTCGAATCATGCATGGACAAATGTGTGGCAAGCAACCCGGATCTTTTTTGTTGTGTTCAAATGCGATTCGGACTCATCTCGGATCCGAAACTCTGTTATGGCGATTTTGCACTATCTTCGTCGCGGGACTCAATTTTGACATGCTCGGACAAGTGATTGCGATGCCCAAATCCATGCACCGAGTGATGTGGATATAGAGCAACTTCCCTAGCACAAGTCCGTGTTGTCCATTCTCTGATGAGGTCCCGAATCCTCAACTTCTAACTGTCCAAATCGGGGTTCTCGAAAAAGATGCACGAGCGTGCCAAACGGCGTAAATTCCAACCGTGGCCCAAACAGTGCTAAAAAGGCATGAAATTCAAATCATGCATGGACAAATGTGTGGCAAGCAACCCGGATCTTTCTTGTTGTGTTCAGATGCGAATCAGACTCATTTCGGATCCGAAACTCTGTTATGGCGATTTTGCACTATCTTCGCCGCGCGGGACCCAACTTTGACGCGCTGGGAGAAGTGATTGCGATGCCCAAATCCATGCATGGAGTGATGTGGACATAGAGCAACTTCCCTAGCACAAGTCCGTGTGGTCCGTTCTTTGATGGGGTCCCGGATCCTCAACTTCTAACTGTCTGGATCAAGGATCTCGAAAAAGATGCACGAGCATGGCAAATGGTGAAAATTTCCAACAGTGGCCCAAACGACGCCGAAGAGACATCAAATTCGAATCATGCATGGACAAATGTGTGGCAAGTAACCTGGATCTTTCTTGTTGTGTTCAGATGCGATTCGGACTCATTTCGGATCCGAAACTCTGTTATGGCGATTTTGCACTATCTTTCGTCGGGACCCAAATTTGACGCGTTGAGAGAATTGATTGTGATGCCCAAATCCATGCACGGAGTGATGTGGACATAGAGAAACTTCCCTAGCACAAGTCCACGTAGTCCGTTCTCTGATGGGGTCCCGGATCCTCAACTTCTAACTATCCGAATCCGGGTTCTCGAAAAAGAAGCACGAGCGTGCCAAATGGCAGAATTTCCAACTGTGGCCCAAATGACGCCGAAGAGGCATGAAATTTGAATCATGCATGGACAAATGTGTGGCAAGCAACCCGGATCTTTCTTGTTGTGTTCAGATGCGATTTGGACTCATTTTGGATGCGAAACCCTGTTATGACAATTTTGCACTATCTTTGCTTGCGATGCCCAAATCCATGCACGGAGTGATGTGGACATAGAGCAACTTCCCTATAGCACAAGTCCGTGTGGTCCATTCTCTGATGGGATCCCGGATCCTCAACTTCGAACTGTTCGAATCCGGGTTCTCGAAAAAGATGCACGAGCGTGCCAAATGGCACGAATTTCCAACCGTGGCCCAAACAACGCCGAAGAGGCATGAAATTCGAATCATGCATGGACAAATGTGCCGCAAGCAACCCGGATCTAGTTGTGTACCATGCAGATCAACAAAACCAATTACTCTAATAAGAGACCTACTTCACATGACGAGAACCAAGGAGCTACAATTGCATTCGATCTAGCTCTACCATGTGGTGGAGCTAGAATGCATCGATCTAGCTTTGTACCATGCAGATCAACAAAATCAATTACTCCAAGAAGAGATCTCCTTCACATGACAAGAACCAAGAAGCTAGAATGCATCAATCTAGCTGTGTACCATGCAGATCAACAAAATCAATTACTCCAAGAAGAGATCTCCTTCACATGACAAGAACCAAGAAGCTAGAATTACATTTGATCTAGCTCTACCATGTGGTAGAGCTGTATCCAACCTAGACCACATCGTAGAGCTAGAATGCTTTGAGGTCTAGCTCTACCATGTGGTGGAGCTAGAATTGCATTTGAGGTCTAGCTCTACCATGTGGTAGAGCTAGAATGCATTGATCTAGCTCTGTACCATGCAAATCAACAAAACCAATTACTCCAAGAAGAGACCATGACGAGAACAAGGAGATAAACAAGTGTGTTGAATGGCGCCGGGACCCAACTTTGACACGCTGGGAGAAGTGATTGCGATGCCCAAATCCATGCACGGAGTGATGTGGACATAGAGCAACTTCCCTAGCACAAGTCCATGTGGTCCATTCTCTGATGGGGTCCCGGATCCTCAACTTCTAAATGTCCGAATCCGGGTTCTCGAAAAAGATGCACGAGCATGGTAAATGGCGAAAATTTCCAATAGTGGCCCAAATGGCACCGAAGAGGCATGAAATTCAAATGATGCATGGACAAATGTGTGGCAAGCAACCCGGATCTTTCTTGTTGTGTTCAGATGTGATTCGGACTCATTTCGGACTCGAAACTCTCTTATGGTGATTTTGCACTATCTACGCCGAGACCCAACTTTGATGCACTAGGAGAACTGATTGCAATGCCCAAATCTATGCACGGAGTGATGTGGACATAGAGAAACTTCCCTAGCACAAGTCCGTGTGGTCATTTCTCTAATGGGGTCCCGGATCCTCAACTTCTAACTGTCCGAATCCGGGTTCTCGAAAAAGATGCACAAGCATGCCAAATGGCAAAAATTTCCAACCGTGGCCCAAAGGGCACCGAAGAGGCATGAAAATCGAATCATGCATGGACAAATGTGTGGCAAGCAACCCGGATCTTTCTTGTTGTGTTCAGATGCGATTTGGACTCATTTTGGACTCGAAACTCTGTTATGGCAATTTTGCACTATCTTTGCCGCCAGGACCCAACTTCGACGCACTGGGAGAAGTGATTGCGATGCCCAAACCCATGCACGGAGTGATGTGGAATAGAGCAACTTCCCTAACACAAGTCCGTGTGGTCCGTTCTCTGATGGGGTCCCGAATCCTCAACTTCTTATTGTCCGAATCCCGGTTCTCGAAAAAGATGCACGAGCGTGGTAAATGGCAAAAATTTCCAACAGTGGCCCAAACGGCACCGAAGAAGCATGAAATTCGAATCATGCATGGACAAATGTATGGCAAGCAACCCGGATCTTTCTTATTATGTTCAGATGCGATTCGGACTCATTTCGGATCCGAAACTCTGTTATGGTGATTTTGCTTCACCCGGGACCCAAGTTTGACGTGCTGGGAGAAGTGATTGCGATGCCCAAATCCATGCACGGAGTAATGTGGACATAGAGCAACTTCCCTAGCACTGTGGTCTGTTCTCTGATGGGGTCCCAGATCCTCAACTTCTAACTGTCCGAATTCGGGTTCTCGAAAAAGATGCACGAGCATGCCAAATGGCAGAAATTACCAACCGTGGCCCAAACGGCGCCGAAGAGGCATGAAATTAGAATCATGCATGGACAAATGTCTGGCAAGCAACCCGGATCTTTCTTGTTGTGTTCAAATGCGATTCAGACTCATTTCAGATCCGAAACTCTGTTATGTCGATTTTGCACTATCTTCGTCGGGACCCAACTTTGATGCGCTGGGAGAAGTGATTGCGATGCCCAAATCCATGCACGGAGTGATGTGGACATAGAGCAACTTCCCTAGTATAAGTCTGTGTGGTCCATTCTCTGATGGGGTCCCGGATCCTCAACTTCTAATTGTCCGAATCCAGATTCTCAAAAAGAAGCACGAGCGTGCCAAATGGCAGAATTTCCAACAGTGGCCCAAACGGCGCCGAAGAGGCATGAAATTCGAATCATGCATGGACAAATGTCTGGCAAGCAACCCGGATCTTTCGATTCTGACTCATTGCGGATCGGAAACCCTGTTATGGTGATTTTGCACTATCTTTGCCAAGAAGTGATTGCGATGCCCAAATCCATGCACGGAGTGATGTGGACATAGAGCAACTTCCCTAGCACAAGTCCGTGTGGTCCGTTCTCTGATGGGGTCTCGGATTCTCAACTTCTAACTGTTCGAATCCGGGTTCTCGAAAAAGATGCACGAACGTGCCAAATGGCAAAAATTTCCAACCGTGGCCCAAACGACAGCGAAGAGGCATGAAATTCGAATCATGCATGGACAAATGTGTGCCAAGCAACCCGGATCTAGCTGTGTACCATGCAGATCAACAAAACCAATTACTGTAAGAAGAGACCTACTTCACATGATGACGAGAACCAAGGAGCTACAATTGCATTCGATCTAGCTCTATCATGTGGTGGAGCTAGAATGCATCGATATAGCTGTGTACCATTCTTCATATCAATAAAATCAATTACTCCAAGAAGAGATCTACTTCACATGACAAGAACCAAGAAGCTAGAATTGCATTTGATCTAGCTCTATCACGTGGTAGAGCTGTATCAACCTAGACCACATCGTAGAGCTAGAATGCTTTGAGGTCTAGCTCTACCATATGCTGGAGCTAGAATTGCATTTGAGGTCTAGCTCTACCATGCGGTAGAGCTAGCATGCATTGATCTAGTTGTGTACCATGCAAATAAACAAAACCAATTACTTCAAGAAGAGACCATGTCATTGACGAGAACCAAGTAGATAAACAAGTGTGTTGAATGGCGCTGGGACCCAACTTTGACGCGCCGGGAGAAGTGATTGCGATGCCCAAATCCATGCACGGAGTGATGTGGACATAGAGCAACTTCCCTAGCACAAGTCCGTGTGGTTCGTTCTCTGATGGGGTTTTGGATCCTCAAATTCTAACTGTCCGAATCCGGGTTCTCGAAAAAGATGCACGAGCGTGGCAAATGGCAGAAATTTCCAACAATGGCCCAAACGGCACCGAAGAGGCATGAAATTCGAATCATGCACGGACAAATGTGTGGCAAGCAACAGGGATCTTTCTTGTTGTATTCAAATGGACTCATTTTGGACTCGAAACTCTGTTATGGCGATTTTGCACTATCTTTGCTGGGACCCAACTTTGACGCACTAGGAGAACTGATTGCGATGCCCAAATCTATGCACGGAGTGATGTGGACATAGACCAACTTCCCTAGCACAAGTTCGTGTGGTCCGTTCTCTGATGGGATCCCGGATCCTCAACTTCTAAGTGTCTGAATCCGGGTTCTCGAAAAAGATGCACGAGCGTGGCAAATGGCGGAAATGTCCAACAGTGGCCCAAACAGCGTCGAAGAGGCATGAAATTCGAATCACGCATGGACAATTTTGTGGCAAGCAACCCGGATCTTTCTTGTTGTGTTGAGATGCGATTCGGACTCATTTCGGATCTGAAACTCTGTTATGGCAATTTTGCACTATCTTCGTCTCTTGACCCGACTTTGACGCGCTGGGAGAATTGATTGTGAAGAGCAGGAAAGTACAATTTCAAGCAAGGAGAGAGGGGAGAAGCTATGCTATGAAGAAGGTGGAGAGGGGTCTTTTGTGCATGCTCTAGGACAAGGGAGCTTCCATAGCCAGCTTAGCAATGTTCTTGGCTACCATTGGGACATAAGCAGTGCTTATTTGAAGACACCCATACAAAGAGAAGAATCAATTAACTATGCATACCCAGATTGTCTCACAAATCTTTTGTTGCATAAATGTAGCTGTACCACATGGTAGAGCTAGAACACTCTAAAGTCTAGTTGGGGTGGAACCATGTGGTAGAGCTAGACTTAAATGGGTGTGACTAATAAGGTCAGCCATAGCATAGAACCTTGAAAGGCCTAGTAGGTAAGAGTAGGTGATTTTTGACTCTTCAAGTCAAGATAGAGGTACGATACTAGATGGATGGTTTGTCATTTCAAGTCATCTTGCACTAGTTTAAGTCATTTCAACTCCAGCTCTACCATGTGGTAGAGCTAGAATGCATTTCTCCAGCTCTAGCATGTGGTAGAGCATTCAAATTATCCCGTCCAATTTTAAATTCAAATCATCCTGCCCTTTAAGAACTCCGCTAGGTGCATGGAGCTAAGAATGGTGAAGAAAACATGGGAAGGGTTACGAGAGGATCGTCGAAGATGATTACGATAAATGACAGGATAAAAGTAGTGACATGGGCATAGATAGGGGCATAGATGGAGGCTTCAAAGGGGACAATCCTCTACATCATGTACTAAATCCATCTGCTAGATCCATATTTCTTGAGGTGAGGGCTTGGAGAGTGGATTTGTTTGGGTTATTATCAATGTTACTTTGTCATGGTGTGTTGCCTTCGGACCACTAGTATCACCTTCTCATTTCCCATATCCACATTTTCTATATAGCAAAATTTCAATTAAAACCATATTATGAACTATGTTTCAGTATCTTATCATACATTGGGCTCTATGCATTGAGAGATATGTGCATGTGAGATCTCTATGCACTGAGAGTTCTATGCATTTGAGAGCTCTATGCATTGAGAGCAGTGTGTATGTGAGAGATCCATGCATTAAGCTCTTACATGTGAGAGATCTTATGTATTGAGCTCATGCATGTGATCACTCTAGGCATAAAAATCTCTCACATGCATGAGCTCAATGCATGTGAACTCTATGTAGCTCTCATGCATGAGAGCGCTTACACTCATGAAAATGAGAGCTCTCATGCAAAAGAGCTCTTAATAAATGAGAGCTCTCATGGATAGAGAACTCACATGCATATAGAGATATTGTAAGATTCCTCCCCAGCCTGTCAAAATGCCCAACATATTCCCCTGTAATCAATCCCCTCTTCAGAAATATAAAAGATCTTATTTCTAACTGTTTTAACCTAGAGAGAGAAAATATTCTAGAGAGAGAATATTCAAATTTTGAATATTCTTAGATAGAAAAATTTCTCATATTATTAAGATGAATTCCCCTGAAATAGAAATTCAAAAAGAACTTTCCAATGTGTAATTGGAATTAATTGGAAATGGGTATAAAGGACCTTAGCCTAAGGGTCTAGATTTTTAGAAATTTTTGATTATGGTCCAATTAAGGTTCCTTTGGGCCAATAAGATCAATCCATGTGTGGGGAGGAGATAAATCCAATTTTGTAAAAGAAGATACCCAAAAATGAGTAAATGCTCACATAAGATGAAGAGTTGACTATGTACAAGGTTTATTAGTAAGAAACTATGAGCAATATTAAAAATATGAGATATTTTGGGTATAACGATTCCATTTTGACACCTATGTAAGGAAGGGGAGTCCCTTCAATGCTCACATAAGATGAAGAGTTGAAAATGTACAAGGTTTATTAGTAAGAAACTATGAGTAATATCAAAATATGAGATATTTTGAGTATAATGATTCCATTTTTGACACATCTGTAAAGGGGAGAGCCTTCAATGAGGTGCCTGATTCACATGCTTGAATGAGTTTTAAACTCAAAAAAATTGAGATATTTCATCTGTCCTCTCTCCTCATTCAAGTCTAGTTCCAAAAAGTTAGTTTAACTGACCTAAAAATGGTCAAAAATTGACCAAACTGACTTGGAAAATTCTAGAATCAGTTTGTTTGGTTAGGAGCTCAATTTTTCCTATAAATAGAAGCCTTCCCCTTGTTGAAAAATATATAGTGTTTATGCACTGTTACTCTACTCCACCCAAGCCAAGAACTGTGAATTCATTAATAATTCACTAGTTCTTGACATTTTCCTCTTCCAAAGATTGGTGGCCACTCTTGTTCAAACAAGAGTTGAACCCTCAAACCATCAAGCCAAAGGAAAGCTATCAAGGTCTTTAGTAAGTTGGTGATTCTCTTTTTTTCATGGTTTAAATGGTTTTTATGCTTTATGTCTTCTCTATAATGTTGGGCCTCATTACAAAAGGCATTTTCTGTATTCTCTAACAAAACCAACCATTCTCTATCCCAGGTGAATGGTTAATTGATTAATGTCAAGTTTTTATAATGTTTGTTTCAATTAAGTGGAAAAATGCTTACCTTAGGATAATTTCAATACTTTTGGTGCACTTTCATTTAGTTTAAAAGACTTAGGAATTTGAAAAATGGTCAGCCATACAAAGGAGATTATGGCGAAGTTTTTAGAATTTAGTGAAATGAAATTCATCTTTCTAAAAGAGTAATCCTTATAGTTTCTATATTCTAAAAGTATTGTTTTCATGCATAGAAGATGCATTTTGATTAAAAAAATTATATTAAAAGTGTTACTTTTAGCATAATTGAATTTCATGCATAGAGGTATGCATAAAAGATGAATATTTTATTATAAAAGTGTTACTTTTAGCATAATTGAATTTCATGCATAGAGGTATGCATAAAAGATGAATATTTTATTGTAAAAGTGTTACTTTTAGCATAATTGAATTTCATGCATAGAGGTATGCATAAAAGATGAATATTTTATTGTAAAAGTGTTACTTTTAGCATAATTGAATTTCATGCATAGAGGTATGCATAAAAGATGAATATTTTATTATAAAAGTGTTACTTTTAGCATAATTGAAATTCATGCAGAGGTATGCATAAAAGATGAATATTTTATTATAAAAGTGTTACTTTTAGCATAATTGAAATTCATGCATAGAGGTATGCATAAAAGATGAATATTTTATTGTGTAAAAGTGTTACTTTTAGCATAATTGAATTTGATGCATAGAGGTATGCATAAAAGATGAATATTTTATTGTAAAAGTGTTACTTTTAGCATAATTGAAATTCATGCATAGAGGTATGCATAAAAGATAAATATTTTATTGTAAAAGTGTTACTTTTAGCATAATTGAATTTCATGCATAGAGGTATGTATAAAAGATGAATATTTTATTGTAAAAGTGTTACTTTTAGCATAATTGAATTTCATGCATAGAGGTATGCATAAAAAATGATTATTTTATTGTAAAAGTGTTACTTTTATCACAATTGAAATTCTTGCATAGAGGTATGCATAAAAGATGATTATTATATTGTAAAAATGATACTTTTATCATAATTAGATTTCATGCATAGAGGTATGCATAAAAGATATTTTTATACTAAAAGTGTGATTTTTATCATAAATGGATTTTATGCATAAATTAGATGCATAAGGGATTCTTTTATTCTAAAAGTGTAATTCCTACTAAATTGAATTCATGCATAGGAAGATGCATAAAAGATTGATTTTAATTCAAAAGTGTCATTCTCATCTAAATTGAATTTATGCATTGGAAGATGCATAAAAGATTGAATTTTAATTCAAAGTGTCATTCTCATTTAAAATGAATTTATGCATAGGAAGATGCATAAAAGATTGATTTTTATTTCGAAAGTGTTAGTCTCCTTAAATGGAATTTATGCATAATTAGATGCGTAAAGAAATCTTATATCAAATATAAGAATTCCCTTGTATTCTATAAATAGATATGTGAAGGGATAGGATGTGATAAGAGATGTATGAGATGTGATAAGATACAATAAGATGTATATGAGAAGAGTTAGGATGTGATAAGATGAGTTAGGATGTGATAAGAGGTGTATGAGATGTGATAAGATACTTCTGGAATGAGTTAGGATGTGATAAGATGAGTTAAGATGTGATAAGATACATATGAGATGAGTTAGGATGTGATAAGATGAGTTAAGATGTGATAAGATGTGTATGGGATGAGATAAGAAGTGTATGTGATGAGATAAGATGTATATGGGTTGTGATAAGGCGAGAATGGATGTGATGTAAAAGAATAGATGTGAAGGCGTATGGGGCTATATGAATGGGAATGTGGAAATGGATGTATGGATGTGGATGTGTGGATGTGGAAATGGGAGTGTGGATGTATGAATGTGAAAACGGCTGTATACATGTAGATGTAGATGTATAGATGTGAATGAGAATGTGGATGTGGATATATGCATGGAGATGTTGATGTATGCATGGAGATGTGGATGTATGCATGTAAATGTAGATGTATGGATGTGAATGTGATTATGGATGTGGATATATGCATGGAGATGTTGATGTATGCATGGAGATGTGGATGTACGCCTGTAGATGTAGATGTATGGATGTGAATGTGATTATGGATGTGGATTTATGCATGGAGATGTGGATGGATGGTTATGTATGTGGATGGATGGTTATGTATGTGGATGTGGATGTATGAATGAGGATGTGAAAATGGAGGTATGCATGGATGTGTATGTAGAATAATGAACGTGAATGTGTATGAAAAATAATGTGTCATCGATATGAGTAAATGGATGAAAATGAATATACATTGAATGGAATGTGGATTAAGTAATGTAGATTGAGGAGGGATAATGTGGAAAGACGAGAGTTCGATATAGAAACTGTATTTTGTGACTGTTTGTAAATGACTGTTTTATGTCGAGAATGCTGGGGAAGCATTTTGACCGTCTTGTGGATTAAGGTCATGGAGACCTAACTGATAAAGTTGCAACTGCTCTGACGGAGAGTCAATGGAGGACGTCTCGCGTAGCAAGGTCGACCGAGGTCTTGACCAGCCTCGGTTCGATTTAAATGGTGAGCTTCCGATACGGTGGATGAGGGACCAAGAAAGCGGCCTATGAGTGAAGCGCTAGGTCGAAGGATCCTAGAGGGTGCTGACCATACGGTGCTCGGGCTCTGGGTCACCGAAGATACCCACACGTGCGTCGTGGAAGATATTTGGAACAAGGAATAAGAGTTGTTTTCTGAAACCGAGCATGGATCGGGTTGATTGACCTTGCTGGTCCTCAACGGATGAGTCCATGGCTCTTTTATATGGATCTGTGGGTTGATCTTGCTGATCTTCCACGGAGATTCCATTCTGTTATGTGAATATATTGTCGATTACTATGAGCTAGGAACTATGGAAAAGGCCCCTGAGTGAACAGGTGGTGAGCGTTCTGGTTGCCAATGATGCCATAAGTACACCAATGAATGAATGACTGGAAATAAGGATTCAACCAGAGACTTTGAGGATTGTCATCAGTGACATAATGGTTTCATTAAAGGATTGTTTTAAAGTTAGCTAAATCTAAGAAAAAGGCAATTTCATATTGGGTGTGTAAGTGGTGTGACTAGTTTTATGTTTGTATGAACTTCTGGCTAGGTGGCCTTGGAACTCTTTTCCTTGGTACCCGAGACAAAACCTAACCAAATTCCAAATTGGATCGCATCACTACAGTGGTTGGGAGGTTGGCTAACCCATGGGACTGGATGGGGTTAGGCTGGACTGATGGATCCGTAAACCGAGACTCAATTTTTGTTATTACGATAGATGAAGTAACTCCTGGATAGTACTTGTTCTATGGATAGGAATCAACGGCTGTGCCTCTTGATGGGGAAAAAAGCATTGATCCCAATGATCCAAGTACAAGTTGCTTCCTTGATCGGACCGAGTACCTTTATAGGTGCAGCCGGATCAGTTTGATCAGTAATGGTCTTGACTACGTTAGAGTAAAAAGTTATCCTGGTGGAATCGTCCGTGCTTTCCGGGTAAAGGAAGTTTTTCCGGGTTCGGTTTTGGAAAAACTGACGGATTAGTCTCTTGTCCGGATATCCGTGGACGAGGCCCCAAAATGTGGGACCCCTGCCCCGCATTAGATGTGCTACTTCTGCTGCACCCCGAATCCGCCGTTGCGCGGTGGGGGGTAGGGACCTCTCAGTTGGTATCAGATATCATGCAGCGCATGAGAGCTCGTACACTCAATGCAAATAAATGAAAATAAGAGATCTTATGCATAGAGATCTCTTGCAGCCATGAGATCTCTAATGCTCTTACAAAAAACTCCCATAGCACCCTTGTGGGTTGCAACATAAAAAAGAGAGCATTGGGTTTAGAGCTTACCACCAAAACTCGGTAGGTGGTGAGGACCTAACACCAAAGCATGGTCAGGACGTGAGGTGAAGAGAATAACACAATAGAGAATTATTTACATACTTTTATTTACTCTGATGCATGTGATATTGATTATGCATAGAGGGCTCTCATGCATATAGATATAGGATATATCTATGCAAGGTGTGAGAGCTCTCATGCATAGAGAGTTTTCATGCATTGTGAGAGATCTTACATAAAGCTCTCAAGCGTGGATCTCTTCCATGAGAGATCCATGCATATAGATCTCATAAATATAGAGCTATCATTGTGTGTGATTCATTGTGAGAGCTCCCATGCATATAGATCGCAAATCTCATGCATAGAGAGCTCTCATGCATATAGATCAGCTATTATCAAGTGCGAGTCATTGTGAGAGCTCCTATGCATAGAGGGCTGTCATGCATATATATCTCATGCATGAGAGCTCTTATGCATATCGATGAGCTCTCATGCATATAGAGTTATCATATATGAGATCTTATGCATGGAGCTCTCTTGTATTCTAAGAGGTCTCATGCATGAGATCCCTCTTGCATTGTAAGAGCTCTCGTGCATCAATAGCTCTCATATGCATAGATATCTCATATAATGCATGAGAGCTATAGAGATCTTGGTCTTGCACTAGAGCTCTCATGCAAAGAGCTAGGTCTTACATTAAGATCTCTCATATATTGAGCTCCCATGCATAGAGCTTGGTCTTGCATTAGAGCGCTCATTCATAGAGCTAGGTCTTACATTAAGATCTCTCAAACATAGAGCTCGCATGCATAGAGCTATATCTTGCATTATTATAAGAGTTCCTATGGATAGTTCTCATGTATAGAGTGAAAGAGCTCTCATGCATAGAGCTAGGTCTTGCATTCAAAGCTCTCATACATACATCTCACATGCATAGAGTTAGATCTTGCATTATTATGAGAGCTCTCTTACATACATCTCATGCATAGAGCTATATCTTGGATTATTATAAGAGCTCCCATGGATAGATCTCATGTATAGAGTGAAAGAGGTCTCATGCATAGAGCTAAGTCTTGCATTAAGAGCTCTCATACATAGAGATCGCATGCATATAGTTAGATCTTGCATTAATTATTAGTTATAAGAGCTCTCATACATAGAGCTATATCTTGCATTATTATAAGAGGTCCCATGGATAGATCTCATGTAAAAAGTGAAAGAGCTCTCATGCATAGAGCTAGGTCTTGCATTAGGAGCTCTCATACATAGAGCTCACATGCATAGAGTTACATCTTGCATTATTATGAGAGCTCTCTTGCATAGATCTCATGCATAGAGTGTAAGAGCAGGAAAGTACAATTTCAAGCAAGGAGAGAATTTAAGTCATTTCAACTCCAGCTCTAGCATGTTGTAGAGCATTCAAATTATCCCGCCCAATTTTAAATTCAAATTATCTCGCCCTTTAAGAATTTAAAATGGTCTTGCTCTTTTTCTAATTTTCCTTGACGTCCATGTCGCTTATGTAATACAAACCTACTTTCCCATCTTGATAACTAGCACTTGGACATCACCGCATCCATTATCAAATTCAACGATACAACAAGGTACACATATTTTTGTCTCATATTAAATCATTATCAATGAATAGATTTAAAGTTTTGAACATGTCAATTAAAATTCAGATCATACACATTGACATAGAGTAGAAAATAAAAGTATGCAAGAATTCAAAAAATCAGGAATGGTTGAAGAGAAAAAACCTGATACTTCGCTAGGTGCATGGAGCTGCAGTGCATGCCTTGGTTGTCAAGTGCCCATCTCACTCTTTCAGAGTAGAGGCTAGTAGTGCCAAGAAGATCCAGACCAAGACCCCCCTCAGTCCCTCCGGAGACACCAAGTTCAAGGGTGGCCTTGATGCATCTGACAGGAAAGCTAAGGGTAAGGGTGTCTGATATGGCGATCAGCTAATTGTCTCCTCTTTCCCCCTCCTCTTTATCTCCTTCACAGGATCTAGCTGTGTAGTGAAGAGAAGCTGGCGATGATGAAGCTTTTCTGGCTATGGCGTCCTGCTGATCTAGAGGGTATTATAGTTCAAGTCGGGACCAGTTCACCAAGAGTATGGAGCTAACTTCAATGGTTACAGTCCCATCTATGCTCCTGAGGAATGGTCGCCGATTGGTGATGTGTATGCTACAGGCTTAACATCCCGCCATCAGATGCTTGGGAGAGGGTGTCGACATGGCTCTTTGCCTGCAAGAAGAGAGCAGCTGAAATAGCCAGGCAGTCGCATCGCCCAACAAACCAGCACCATAGAGCCTGTAGAGAGAGAGAGACGTGGGATAAGGTTTCGTGGAAGTAAATATTTTATTGTTCGTTAGGTCTTTTTTTAATTGTAATGTGAAAAGACCCTACTTTAGTGTTTGTGGAAGTGGCACGTGGGAATGTCCCCTTGACTGGAGGGAGGGAAATTCAAATTTGAAATTTTAATGAAGGAGCCTAGCTATGGCGGTGGAAGATGGAGCAGAGAGAGAGAGATTGCCATGTGTGTGCACGGGGTCGGAATCGCGAGGGAGAGAGAGATGAGCGGTGGGCATGGCTGGCCTAGCCCAGAGCAGCCCGGATGGGAGAGAGAGGCGAGCGATGGGCCATGAAGCGATGGGTCGTGAAGCGATTATTTAAATAGGATTAAAGCTATATTTAAATATTCTTATAGGTTTAATAGGTTAACTATAGTAACTTAAAGCATGTTTATAGTTTACAATTATACTTTACTTATTTATAGACTTTATATAGCTATATAAATCAAACCTATTTATATATAAACCCATATAATTTAAGTTTATAAATAACCTATAGTTTATAAATAAACCTTTATAAATAGGTAATATAAAGTTATAATCGATAGGCTTAAAGGTTTGATTATAAAAATATAGCTTTTATAGTTATATATATAAGCTTAAAGTTTATAATTAATAGGCTTATAGGTTTGTTTATATAAATAGGCTTAAAGATATATATAAATAGGCTTATAGGTTTGATAGGTTAACTGTATAGTAACTTAAAGGTATATAAATAGGCTTATAGGTTTAATAGATTAACTATAGTAACTATAGGTTTGATTATATAAATAGACTTAAAGATATATATAAATAGGCTTATAGGTTTAATAGGTTCACTATAGTAACTTAAAGTTTATTTATAGTTTATAATTATACTTTATATATCTTATTTATAAACTTTCTATAGCTATATAAATCAAACCTATTTATATATACACCTATATAATTTAAAGTTTATAAATAACCTATAGTGACTTAAATTATATACATTAACCTATATATTAACCTACAACTATAACTATATAACTTATAGTAACTTAAATTATATATTTATAACTATATAGCTTATAGTAACTTATAGTTAATAAAAGCTTATTTTAATGCTACTATATTATAGATTATTTAATAAATATAACTACTATAAGCTTATAAGTTTGATTATAGCTTTTATTATAGGTTAAAGTGTATGCATAAATTCAAGGGGATTTTGGTACAAAGATAGGGCAAGGAAATGTATCCATACTAGTGGAGGAATGTATCCATACTAGTGGAGGAATGTTTGAAAGATGTGGTCCTACCTTTTCCTACAATGGATACTTCATCTCCCCAAGACTCATTATGGAGTGCCGTTCGATGGCCAAAGATTATTTTGCAATCTACTATCATGGATGGCAACTTAATTTGATCAAACGAAAGCTACAGCGGTAATGAAGAAGGGGATCATTCTGATCCTCCAATTACAGATGCAATTCCTATAACAAGCCCAAAATTTAAAACATTGATTCCTACCATAGATTGTTAGGTGTCAAGGACTAGGGAAGATCAATTCACACACAAACCATGATTACATAAACACTTCTATTGCATTGAATGAGAGACTACAAGCTTATATAGATTTTTAGGACTAATAGAGTCTGACCTTTTTTCTAGATCCTTGGTTCTCATCATGTGAAGTAGGTCTCTTCTTGCAGTAATTGGTTTTATTGATCTGCATTAGCTCCACCACATGGTAGAGCTAGACCTCAAATAATTCTAGCTCTACGATGTGGTCTAGGTAGAATACAGCTCTACCATGTGGTAGAGCAAGATCAAATGCAATTCTAGCTCCTTGGTTCTTGTCATGTGATGTAGGTCTCTTCTTGGAGTAATTGGTTTTGTTGATCTGCATGGTACACAGTTAGATCGATGCATTCTAGCTCCACCACATGGTAGAGCTAGATCTTAAATGCAATTCTAGCTCCACCATATGGTAGAGCTAGACCTCAAAGTATTTGATCTAGCTCCACCACATGGTAGAGCTGTATTCTACCTAGACCACATCGTAGAATTTTAAGGTCTAGCTCTACCATGTGGTGGAGTTAGAATGCATCAATCTAGCTGTACCATAAACCACGTTGTAGACCTAGAATGCCTAGAGGTCTAGCTCTACCATGTGGTGGAGCTAGAATATATTGAACTAGCTCTACTATCTGATAACTATATCATGTGGTGGAGCTAGAATGCATCAATGTAACTATATCATGTGGTGGAGCTAGAATGCATCAATGTAACTATATCATGTAACGGAGCTAGAATTCATTGATCTAGCTCTACCATGTGGTAGAGCTATATCAAAATAATCTATCTAGACACCATGGTATCGCTAGAATGCTTTGAAGTCTAACTCCACCACATAGTAGAGATAGTCTTCAATGGGTTCTATCTCTACCATATGATAGAGCTAGTTCTAGCTCGGCCACATGGTAGAGCTATACTTCATGGTAGAGTGATGTAGGTTCCAATCTAAAACAAATTGCTTGTTTTTGCTAGATTTGATTACTAGTTTAAAAAGTCCAACATGATTATGTGCAGGATGGATTTCCAATCTGGAGGGAGGGTCTACATGATGTTGAACAATGATTATGTTGGTATTGGCTACGTGTGTAGAATTGATCCAAATTCCACTTGTAGTGGAACAAATATTGGTCAAGGAAATGTGTCATTACTTGTGGAGGAATGCTTGAAGGATGTGGAACTACCATTCCCTTACCATTTATCTAAAAAATGCATTATGGAGTAATGTTCGTTGGCCAAAAATGCTTTTAAGGCCTTTCACAAGGGAGCTGGAATTTGGAGAGTGGAGTGAAAGATGCAGTGATGCAGATCAAGAAGAGCCTGTGGAACCTCCAATTGTAGATGCAATACCGATAACATCTCCAGAACTTGACATGCAAATCCGATAATCTTGGAAGAATGAGATGGTTCTTCTAAAGGATGAGAGCATGATGCAGACTATCAATCAAGGGACTATCTTATATGTGTTTCCATTTGAATGTGTCAACTTTCAACAACTTGGTGTGATGATTGTGTGGGTGTGGCTATTGAAAGTGCAAATGAATTTCAAACTATGCCACAAGTGGATAGTATCACCCTAGTTAAATGGCCTATTAAATAGCTGACAATGCTTATTGCAACGCTATGTTCCGCTTGATGGCATGCATGCTGAACATGCTGATGTATGTAATGAGGATAATGATGGAGATGTAACTAATGAGGTTAATGTTGCCCAAACCTTTGCAAAAAGACGCTACACTTTCATAAACAAGATTCCAAAGCAGAGACCACAACCAGCTTCTGCCTTTCATATGTCACGTGAATCAGTTCAAAGGATTTCATCCATTGATTGTTGTGCAAAAAAATGTTGTCAGCTAATCGATCGTGATGTACTAATGAGGATACGACAAGACTTTTGGGGACAATCTCAGGAGTCTCATACAAATTATGTATATGATGTGCTTTCTACAACTTGGCATCATGATTCAACTCAAAAAATTAAAAACAAAAGGGCTTCCAAGGAGCAATGTGCCATTGTCTATGCAGGAGGATGGTAAAGTGAAGTACCTTGCAGATGTACTTCATGTACCGAACATAACAAAGAATCTAGTTTCGGTTGGCCATATGATTGAGCAGGGTTTGCAGGTTCGGTTTAACCCTGATGGGTTGTTATGTTGAAGACTTTAAAGACAAGTGCAGGTTGGTTGCAAAAGGCAATAGAGTGGGCAAAATGTTTACGTTGAATGTAAACATGCCTGAAGTGAGTGCTGCAATGTTTGCAAATGCTTCAGGAATTGTTGCAGAGACACAGACATTTGGCATAAAAGAATTGGACATGTGAATGTGCAGAGAATGAAGTCTATGCAGACTAAAGGAATTGTGACAGGGCTGCCAAAATTTAAAGTTGAAGATGTGCAGAGAATATGTGAAGCATGCCAATTTTAAAAGCAAACAAAGCATGTATTTCCACGCAACAAATATGTGAGCAGAAATGCATTAGATGTTGTGCATTCAGATGTATGGGGTCCTACAAAGACCATGTCTATGGGAGGCTGCAAGTATTATGTGACATTTATTGATGACCACACAAGGAAAGTGTGGGTATACTTCATGAAGGAGAAGGGTGAGGTGTTCACTCACTTCCAGAATTTCAGAGTTATGGTTGAAAAGCAAACAGGGAAATATGTAAAGGGCCTAAGGTCAGATGGAGGGGGAGAGTACTCCTCCAATGAGTTCTCTGAATTTTTAAAGAAGAATGGTATTCGAAGACAGTTTACATGAAGATACACTCCGCAACAAAATGGAGTTGCTGAGCAAAAAAACAGGCACATTGTTGAGATTGCACGAGCATTGATGGAAGAGAAGAATATGCCGCATAGCTATTGTGCTGAGGCTGTTTCTATAGCAGTTTACATCATGAATAGGACTCCAACTATGATGTAACTCCAGAGGAGAGGTTTACTGGCAGAAAACCTGATTTGTCTCTTCTGAGTTTTTGGATGCATTGCATATGTGCATGTGCCAGATGAGCTGAGAACTAAGCTGGATCCAAAAGCTGAAAAATGTGTGTTTATTGGATATTCCCTTGAGCAAAAGGGATACAGGTGTTATAACCCTGCTACACGTGAGTTGAGGGTAACCAGGGATGTTTTTTATGAGATGAGCACCTGGTATGCTGCTGAAAAAGAACATGTTGGGGCTGATGTGAGTGGAAATGTGGTTGCATAGAATGCAAGTCAACAATCACAGTCTTTGAGTGGACCAGGAGAGTCCTCATCTAGTGGTTCAATTGATAGACCATGGAGTGGTAGGTTGCATCATAATACCAGTCCTGCAAATGTGATTAGTACATCACATAAAGGAAAAGAGAAACTGGTTGAGCCCCTTGGTATGCCTGACATTTCTGCAGGGCATTCTCATGTTGATGGTGAGTCTAGTGGCTGAGAGATGAGCCTTAATGAGGAGCTTGGGATACCAGCTATGAGAACACCTAGTGTAAAGAAGGCTATGAAATCCATGAATGCAAAGCTGTGAAGATCTGGGAGAGTGAAGAATCCTGCACAGAGGTTTACTTATGATGGTTATGTGGCACATCACTATGCATATATGGCAAAGGTTGTGCAGGTTGTAGAGCCCACATGCATTGATGAGGCTATTGGAAATGTGTATTAGGAGAAAGCTATGGATGAGGAGATAGATGCACTATATGGAAATGAGACTTGGGATTTAGTGCAATTGCCTGAAGGTAAGAAAGCCATTGGATGCAAGTGGGTGTACAAAGTAAAACATAATAGTGATGGAAGCATAAACAGGTATAAGGCTAGATTGGTAGCCAAAGGGCGCAAACATATGGCATTGATTATGAGGAAACTTTTAGCCCAGTTGCCAAGATGGCAACAGTGAGAGTTGTGATAGCAGTGGTTGCATCAAAGCAATGGTCTTTACATCAGATGGATGTAAAGAATGCATTCTTGCATGGGGATTTGCAGGAAGAGGTGTATATGTTGCAGCCACCTGGTTATGAGGATGTGAATCACCCCGAGCATGTTTGCAGGTTGAAGAAAGCCTTGTATGGCTTAAACCAAGCACCAAGAGCATGGTTTGACAAGATTTTTGAATATCTTGTCACTATTGGCTTTCATGTAGCCAATGCAGATTTCTCGCTATATGTGAGACATGGTGATAGAGGGGTTGTGCTTGTTGTCATCTATGTAGATGACTTGATCATTACGGGGGACCATGATGTAGAGACCTTTGATGTAAAGATCTTGCTTAGACAGAAGTTTGAGATGAAGGATCTGGGGGAGCTCAGATATTTCTTGGGCATTGAGGTGATTAGGTCACCACATAGTATTGGATTACTGCAGAGATAGTATGGTATTGGATTACTGCAGAGACAGTATGGCTTGGACATGTTGTCCAAGTATGGTATGATAGGCTGTAAGCCTATCTCAGTGCCATTAGATCAGAATGGCAAGTTGAGTGTAGATTCAAGAGAGATTTTGGAGGATCCTACTATGTATAGGTGCATAGTAGGAAGCTTGATCTACATGATGATCACTAGGCTAGATTTGAGCTATGCTGTTGGGTTGGTGAGTCAGTTTATGCAGGTTCCACAGAAACCGCATTTGGATGCATTGAGACCCATACTGTGGTATGTGAGGTCTACTTTGCATTGTAGACTATTTTATGAAACTGGGACAGAGATATGTGTACATGGGTACATAGATGCTGATTGGGCTAGTAGTATCTTAGATAGAAGATCTACTAGTGGCTTCATGTTTTCTTTGGGGAGTGCTGCTGCGACTTGGAGCAACAAGAAGCAGCCTACGGTTGCTCTATCCAGTACAGAGGCCTAGTACAGAGGAGTTGTTATGGCAGCATGTGAGGTAGATTGGTTGAGAAAACTACTTTGCTACAGATTGGGGTCTATCAGTGGTGGTGGATAGACAAGTTGTCATTTTTTGTGACAACATTAGAAGTATACAGTTGGCCAGGAACCCAATTTTTCATGCTCGCACGAAGCATATAGAGGTCCACTACCATTATATCAAACAGAAGGTCTTGGCAGGAGACCTTGACCTTGTTTATGTCAGCACACAGGATCAGGTAGCTGACATCTTCACCAAAGCATTGGGTACAGAGAAGCTACGCAGATTCAGGGCTTCGCTTGGTGTGCATGAGATGGAGTTGAGCTCGAGGGGGAGTGTTGAGATATCAAGCTCATCTAGTGAGGCGGTGGACACTGATGACCCGCCTGGGGGATAGGCCCCACACTTACACCACCACTGGCATGGTTGGTGAGATCATGGGTGATATGCGGCCAGTGGGATGATAGGCTGTGTGATAGCCATTCTAGAGACTAGCATAGTTATAGCGCCAGCTCATTTTAGTTTGGTTCACACTATAGAGAACCCTTGTATGTATTTGGTTGTGTACTCTTATCTTGTATATGGTGTGTTGAGTGTTGAGTGAAGAAGAAGAAGATTTTCAGCCTCTTACCTTGTGTGTTCTCTATTAGGGTTTTGTGAGTGTGTGTGTGCTTGCAAGAGCTCAAGCTCTCTTCTCCCTTGCATCTTTTCAGGCACTCTTCTGGGGTTGCCTTGATTTTGGCGAGAGGGAGCCTGTTTGGGTTGATACGAAGGAGTCGGTCTCTGCATTCAGGGACCTTGGCTTCCTTAGCCCATTGACATAGAAGGAGTTGGGCCATCCTTGAGCTCGTGCCCAAAACATTGACAACCGAAACACCTTTTTTCACTTCGAAGCTCTTCCTTCTTCATCCTAGAAAGAGCCGGAGTTCTTGAAAAAGTGCTCCGAGGAAAAGGTCTTCCTTCATTTCTAAAACTTCCCGTCTCCTGGTTCTTATTGGGACCTTGGTGTCTTTTAGGAGGCGGAAGGTTGGAAGTACTTCCCAGGGTTTGGAACCTTTTGAAGTGTGAGGGAGATGGCTTTGGTGGGACCTTAACAACAATGGCCATGGTGAAGTCCTTCGTCATGCGCACTGCTTCAGCCATGGAAACTAGCTTGGCATTCTTTACTAGGGTATCCAAGGGTTCGTTCATTACCTGAATGAATTGGCCATCAGATGTTCTTCATCTAGTGGTGGGGCTAGTATTTGAGGACAAGAGTAAATGCCTAGTGATATTCCTCCGTGGTATGACTTCCCTGGGCTAGCTCCAGGAATTCGTTCATCTTTGTTTCTAGGAAGCCGGGAGGATAGAATCTCTTCCAGAGGTATGCCTTGAGATCGTTTCACGTCTGGGTAGTCCGATCTAGACGGTTTGTCTCACAGTGACTTCTCCATGCTACTCTGGCTGTTTCTACAATCTTTAGCCTAGCAAGAGCAATCTTACTTTTCTCATTATATTTATCCAGTGACACCGAAGTATTCTTCCATGGCTTTGATCCACTTTTCCACAGCCTGGCGTAAGTTTTCCCCTTCACCCTTGAAGAGACCTGGCTGAGATCTGTGTGAAGAGCTTTACAAACATCGGGGTCAAGCTCTTCCTCATCCGTGTGAGAGGATCTGGCTATCTGCCACGATTTTCACGTCTCATGATTCTACCAAAATGATACATCGTTAAATTCCTATTTGACTTCATCTCGAGATCCTAAGACTTAAGAAGTTCAAAATTAATTACTTCAAATAGGGTAATCATTCTTACTAGAGATCTACCGACATACGTCCGAGAAAACACATCTTATTTGTTTAAACTTGATATTTGATAGAGTCAATCACTTAGACAACTAGAAATTTTTCACAAAACATTCTTTATTTACATAAGGTTTGGAATATATACATAGAGCAATATGGCTCCAGAAAACCAATGCCTTAATGGTATACGCATGTAACGAACAATACTGCACTGTGTGGACATGCCGTGATGTAATTGTTCCCTTACTGCTAATGGTGCTACAATCTTAATTCTCGAGATACAACAACTGAGAAGTCTATAAATATGACAAGAAATCCTAAAATCTTGAGGTGTGGGGGGATAAAGGATAACACCATGAACCATCTTTAGCTTCAATAGGACCATGACTAAAGAGATGTTCTTCCTCAGCATCATCTGGCACTGGTTGCAACGGCATGGACATATTGCTTTACATGCCACTTATGATGTCATCTCTCAGCTGGGTCTAAAAAATATATCTCCTCAAAATGATTAGCGAGCCTTGCCCTACTTGTTCGAGTTGTAACGGAGGAGAGGATATGCTCAAAAGTGAAAGCAGTCATATTCTGAGTTTGAGTAAGATCGGGGATACCAGATAAACACAAGGCATCCATCTATAAAATCCAATTCATCTATTAAAAGTCTTTAATATTAAACTTAATCTGAATGAAAACACAATATGTGAATGCTCTTTTCCAAGATTTTATTATAATTTTTTATCAAATTTTATCTTTTACAGCTGTGAGACCCCTGCCCCCTCTGTGCACGGGAATCCGGGGAGCTAGCAGAAGCGAAAGTAGCAACCTCTCGCGCAAGGCAGGATTTCCCACTCGGGGCCTCCCCACAAATGTCCAGACAAGAGACTTATCCGGCAATTCCTCCGAAACTGACACTGGAAAAACTTCCCTTGCCCAGACAACTCGGGCGATTCCACCAGGAAAAATCTTCTAACAAAAAATTTATCTAACAGGTCAAGGTCTTAACTATCCTTTCTATTCTGACCGAACCCATAGGTCACGTGGCTAGATCAAGGAAGGGACTTGCCACTTGGTTCTTCATAGAAATCATCGCTTTTTTTCCCTTAAGCGAGGCACAGCTGTTGATTCTTTCCCATAGAACAAGAATCTTCTTGGGACTTACTCTAACTAGCGTAACTTGAACGTATCTAAATTTATTATAGGAATCCACCGATCGAGCTTACCCCAACTAGCCCATGGGTTAGCCAACCTCCTAATAACCACTGAATTGGTGGGATCCCTTTTTATAAAAATTTGGTTGTGTTTTGTCCCGAGTACCAAGGAAAATAGTTCCCAAGCCCCCTAGCCGGCACTCAAGCAAAATACAAAATAGACACACCACTTACACACCCAATATGAAATTGCCTTTTTCATAGATTCAGTTGTCTTTAAAACAGAATTGGAATGAAACCATAATGTTTCCATCATAATCCTCAAAATTCTAGTCCAAGGTTTTACAATCAAAATGTCATCCGGACTCTCCGTTGAAGACTAGCTAGTCAACCAAATTTTGAGTTCCAGTTCACATAGATAATTCCTTGTTTGCCAGTCCATCCATATCTTCCTCGACATATGCATGGGTGTCCTAGCAGCTACAAACCCGTGCATTGCCTGGTCAGAACCCTCTAGGATCCTCCTTAGGTGTCCTAGTACTTCACGCAGGGACCGCTTCCTCGGCCCTCATCCCATCATACCGGAAGCGCACCATTTTAACCATACCAAGGCTGGTCAAGACCTTGGCAGCAGGCTTTGCCGCAATAGACATCCTTTGATGACTCCCCGCCAACTATTGCAGCATAACACTCCTTAGATTAAACCATAAGCCAAATGCTTCCTCCAGCATTCTGGTATAAAACAATCCTTTAGAAAAAATAGAGTTTCTATGCAAGTAAGAATTTCTCATTGAGTTTGGTTACACGAGACTCCCTTATTTTCAACCCAAGCTTTCTCAATGAAAAGCACGGATCACTTACCTTGGTGATCCATCCATCAATTACAATGAATTTCTAACTTAATTCTCGATAATTTTGGTCTTAGGGAAACTTCTCTAGATCAGCCAATTATCCATACTGAAGAAATGGGAATAGTCACAAGACTTTGTTAAATTTCTAATTCAAGAGATGGGCAGGCATCGTACTTACCCACCTTTCTCATGCGGTCGCGGTCGCGATCTACTAACCCTGATTTACTCGGATTTAGTCCTAGATTTGTTTCCTAAAGATTTTTTTCTTTTATCTGATAAATTAACTACGATTTCCAATCGTAATCTAAAATTATGAAAATTCATTCTTTCTTGGACATAATAGAATTATAAATGATTCTATTCGAGAATAATGGAATTTTAATGAGGATACTTCTTTTTCTAATTGATAAAATATGCATACATCATTTTATTAGATTATTCTCATAGAATTATTCTAAATTATTCTTTTCTCCAATCGAAACTCGATATCAACATGACCTAAATCATCTATGTAGAATTATGGTGAAACCTTCTCTTTTAACACCGAAATTACTTTAGGAATTTTCCTAATTAAAGCACAAAAAAATATCCATGTATATGAATATACCTATTTTGATATATGACCAAATCTCCTCTTTTAATATTTAAAATGTTTGCACATAGAATATCGTGAAAAATCCTCTTTTTGTATCTAATTTTTTATGCATGTACATATGTAAAGATAAATATAACAAAAAATCCTCTTTTCTCTATTTAAACAATTATGCATAAATACTATAAAAGTATTTTTCATAAATGTAACAAAATTCATTCTTTTAGCATAAAAATATTTATGCCTAGAATACGATGGGAATTTTACTTTTTGTATTAACAAAATTATGCATAAAATTAAATTCATTTTTTTAATGGAAAAATTTTACCATAGCTTTGCTGTTGCAATTTCTAAGAATACTCAAAATTCTACTTTTAATTAAATACTCATAATTATGAAATGTGGTGAAAATTTCTCTTTTAGACTAAAAAATTTATTATGCATACATAGCATAATTATAAACATAATTATAAGCATCATTATAATTAAACCTCCTGATTAATCTTTAAAATATTCATTTATCATTCCTATATGAAAATACTTACAAAATGTTAGCATAACTTTTTTTAAATCTTAAAATGAATTAATATGATTTTTCTTAATTATAAACAAGTTTAAAAGAATTAATCATCATTTTTATCTAGATTCAAATCATTAAAATACTTAATCTTCTTCTCTAGCTTGTCAAGCCTGGAGTTTTGATTAAGATAATGAGATTAGCACTAAGATCCATCCTTCTAACAAGGATCCATCCAAAAAGATGATTAATCTTTCAAAAAGAGAGATTTACTAATCAAAAATATTATATTTAAACATAAAAGATTAGTATTAAACATTATGAATCACTAAAAAGCTTGACTTCAAGAAAAAACCATTGATTAAAAATCTTCCCAAGCATTGGAGAGGTTGAGAATAAGATTACCATTTAAGAAAGATAGAAAAAACACCATGGATTAAGGCTTACCCTTGGTTTTTGGCTTGATTCTTTTAAAAAGAAGTGAAGCCCACAAGGAAATCTTGGCCACCAAAATGGGGAGGGTAATCTCCAAGGGAGGATGAAGATTTGTGAAGCTCCAAAGTAGAGGCAAAATAGAGGGATAATAAAATTACACTAAAATGAAGATAATACTGACATAGTAAAAACACAAAGATGAAAATACAAAGGAATGAGGGTCTATTTATAGGTGAGGGAGGCCACTAACCAAAAGTCCAATTGGGTTCTAGAGACTTTCAGCTTCAGTTTGACCAGTTTGGCTCACTTTTTAATCCAGTATGCAGGAGGAGAGAGGAGAGAGGAGAGATAAAATATCTCAATTTTTTGAATTGAAAATGCAAGGTAATGATGTGAAATAGGCACCTCCTTCATGAGCCCCCTTCTCTCCTTACTAAGGTGTCAAAAAATCATTTTTTTACTAATAAACCTAGTACTTAGTCAACTCTTCATCTTATGTGAGCATTTACTCATTTTTGGGGGATTTTCTTTTGTTCTTTGTATTTTTGTCATCCCAACACTTGGATTAATCCTATTGGTTCTTTAGAACCTTATTTGGACCTTAATCAAAAAATTCTGAAAATGTGGACCCTTATGCTAAGGTCTCTTACACATAATCAATTAATTTCTAATGCACATTGGAAAATTCTTTTTGAGCTTCTGTTTCAGGGGAATTCATCTTAAATATAAACGATCTCACGGAATGTCTGTGGCTTGGGTGGTGTCTGCAGCCACGGCCTCAATATGATAGTGCAAGACTCACTCTAGCGAGCTCTCGTCAAAGGTGACATCGACGTGTTGTTCATCTAGGACTGCCATCTTACTGTAGGCCGTATCCGCCTTTGCATGATAAGCTCTCGTCAGAGGTGACGTCGACGTGTTGTTCATCTAGGACTGTAGGCCGTATCCGCCTTTGCAGGATAAGCTCTAGCGAGCTCTCGTCAGAGGTGACGTCGACGTGTTGTTCATCTAGGAGTAGGCAATGTTGAGAAGTGTGATGCCATAGATCACATGAAGAGGCAAGGAGTAAGTAGGTGAGCATTAAGCCATATGGCTAAATGGGATTTCCCACATGCATGGACCAAGCAAAGATGTACTCTACCCATATCAAAGGGGTAATTTTCAAGCAATGAAAATACATGCACTTGCACACATCTCATGTCTCTCTATGAGTCCAAGCTAATCTATCTTGGAACCTAATTGATTTGAGTCTATTACACACACACATCATCATGGGTGTAATTAGACACCATCTACCTTAGCTTAGTGTAATCATTCATCATTAACATGTGATTAGCTTAATCTACTTGCATTAGTGAAGGTACCATAGATTTCAACATGGTATCAGAGCTTCCCCTCACCCTATGAGCTTCCCTAACCCTCCATTGCATTAATCTCAACCCCATTAGCTTCACTAATCCTATCTTATCCTCTTCTCCCCTCTTTGTGGCTAATTTTTTAGCTCTTAATTCTCCCATTCCTCTTCAACATTTCCCAAGACACTTTAGGGGACTTTTGATTAGTACATTGCTAAGCTCTATCTCAAGGGAATTAGCCAGTTTTGCCACCACCAACCCGTAAATCGTGAAACAATGCTAACTATATTTCTACATCATTCATCGCCTGTGTTCACAATCAGGGCAATCCCTATTAGATGTGGTTTAAAAATGGTATGAGGACCCCACATATCAAGTTTCATGCCAAATGATCTATTATGGTTGAGTCACAGCAGCAAAGAAAAAACCAATCGACTAATTTTTGTTAGTTTTTGCAATTTTTTGATGTTTTGAGTTGGTTTTTGTGCTTAGGCCACTCAATCTCATCAAGGGCAAGAGGCCTATGTAAAAATCTCATCAAGGGCAAGAGGCCTATGTAAAAATCCCCATCAAATTTGCTTTCCACAAGCTCAATTTGTGCTTCCACTTTCTTAACCGCTTAATCACTATGATTAACACTAATCAAGATAATTTGAGCCTCCACTATCTTAACCACTTAATCACTATGATTAAGACTAATCATGATAATTAACAAGCAATTAGCTAAAATTGGGTGTAATTGGGATACAATTGAGAAATTAGGGTTGCATTTAGCAATTTTACACATCAAAAGCACTAACTTTGCATTGGAGCTATCCTTAGGAAGCTCTAGAATCAAAATTTAAAAATTGAAAGTATACGCACTTCTTGCATATCATCTTGTTTAAAGCACCCACATTTTCCAAGTTATACAAGAATAGACATGACTACCAATTGTTTAAAGCTCATTGGTAAGACCTTATCATTATGGCAACATCAACAAGCATCACTTTACATGTAGAGAAGTTCAACGGGAAAGGGTTCCCCACCTGGGCTACACAGATAAAGTACCTTCTAATGCATAAGAAATTGTGGAAAATCATTAAGAAAAATGTGCTAGATGAACCAAGTGAAGGGTGGATTGAAAAAATTGAACAATAATTGTCACTTATTGGTTTACACCTGGATACTAGTCTTATTCATCACATTTACTCTAAGAAACACGCAAAAGATGCATGGGATACATTGAATCTCGTGTTTGGAGCTAAGCAAAGAGCCAAGAAATTTACTTAAATATTGAGTCCTATGGTCTACAAATGAACCTCAAGGAGACTTTGGCTCAGTTTATCAGTAAAATGAAAAGCATCATGACCCAATTAGATTGCTTAGATGCTAAGATTGGAGATAAAGATGCAGTTGCAATAATCTTAAAAAGTATGCCAAAGGAATATAATGTCAACCTTGAAGAATTTATTAGAGCCAACATTTGATGGATGTGTCTCCTCTCTTTTGGAGAAGGAGAGAGAATTAAAAGGAAGCAATCCCAGCACTATTGAGCATGCAGTGTTCAACAAAATCAATGTGAAGTATCACATTGTTATGGCAAGAAAGGACACTTTCAAAATGAATGCAGGTTCAAAGACAAGGGAAAGTGTAATCACTACAACAAGTTCAAGCACAAAGAAGAAGGTTGAATATTGAAGAAAAGCGAAGACAACTTTATGGGGACTACTTCGACCACCAAGTACGAAGAGATCCCTAGTGATTAACTCTTTTAAAGATCAAGGAGACAAAAACCACCACTACCCCAACCATCTGTTGTAAAGAGGGGCCACCATATGAGTAGACACCCATCTTATCATTTATTCAATGTTGTGTGTATCTACTTAGCCACGTGAGAGTAGCCAGTTGAGCATCTAGGGGAGGTAATGTTTGTTGTGTGTATCTACTTGACCACCTGAGAGTAGCCAGTTGAGCATCCAGGGGGGTAATGTTTGTTATAACTCACATCCGACCACCTTGAGTAGCCCAGAGATATGACACCAAGGGGGGGTGTTGAGAAGTGTGGTGCCATAGAGCACATAAAGAGGCAAGGAGTGAGTAGGTGAGAATGAAGCCATATGGCTAAACCAGATTATCCCACATGCATGGACCAAGCAAAGATGTACTCTACCCATATGAAAGGGGTCATCTTCAAGCAATGAAAGTACAAGAACTTGCACACATCTCAAGTCTCTCTATGAGTCCAAGCTAATCTATCTTAGAACCTAATTGATTTGAGTCTATTGCACACACACATCATCATGGGTGTAATTAGACACCATCCACCTTAGCTTAGTGTAATCATTCATGTAATTAGCATGTAAATAGCTTAATCTACTTACATTAGTGAAGGTACCATAGATTTCAGCAAGCAAAACACTTGCACTAGTATCGTATACCAACTTTTCAACTATCCTTACCATGGTATGTAAAGTGTAAAATTGAACCCTTATTAAGGGTATCTTTAGAATAGGATCCCACGTTGGATCTAAGTAAACTAATTTTCTCTCGTATATCATAAGTTGGTCATGAGTTGGGGCACCCTCCTTTTTTATCTTTGCAATCCAACTTTTCTCTTTCCATCCTTTGAATTTTTTCTAGATTTCATGCAATACAAGCATGGAAATTCTATAGTGGATCCACACAACACACCAAACATGCACTTTAGAGTTTTTAAATCTCCTGTAAGAAAGATGCAAGTGTGGCATTATATTCACAAAATTCAACTACTTTCAGGACCTCCCCTTGTTTGATATTCAACCACATTTGGTATACTTGTCAAGCTAAATAAAACCTTTAATATTTCATGGTCTTGTTTTAGTAAGTCACCGTATCTCATTTTTTGATTGAACACTAAAATAGTGAGAATGCTCTTTTATGATGTCCGGACTCAAGGCTTGATTCATCATGGTCAAGCTTACCCTCTCTAACAACGGTCCTTTGATAATAGCACATTTGTCAAGTTTTAATATAAACTTTAGTGTACCACCATATTCTTGAACTTTAATTTTAATTAACTTGACCATTGCACTTTTCATCTTACATGCATCTAAGAAAAAAAATATTGAATTTCATGGGCATAAATATAACCTCTAACTTACATTTATGTGTATGGCATAGATGCACAGGCTCACTCTAGAACTCATCGTGCTTATCCTACATGACATGGTTTTGGGAGAGAGGAAAAATCCTTCTTTTCTTCATAAGTTCCCTCTTAAATCCTTTAGGGTTGTGAATGTCTTACTCACTTTATGCATCTTATCTATTGTTATATCTCTGCTTTAAACTTATTTTCTTGGAGTGTAGACCTTGTCATGCCCTTTTGAGAACACTCTAGCAACTAACATATCTATCTCGTCGTTTTTTGTTTCAAGCAAGTGTTGGATATTAACCATCTCGTCATTTTTTTTGTTTGACATATCTATCTCATCGTTTTTTGTTTCAAGCAAGTGTTGGATATTAACCATCTCATCATTTTTTTTTGTTTAAAAGCAAGTGAAGTTTATGTGCATATACTAGGAGGCTAACTCACATTAGGCTTGTGAGCATGGGAGCATGGGAACAAGCTCTAGTGGAGCATGGGTTAGGGCTAACCTTAAGGGTTGAGGTTAGGGTCATGCATCCAAGGGTCACACATGGGAAATGGAGAGTCAAAAGTCACTTGAGGGCCCTCCTATATAATAGTGGCATGGGGCACACTCAAGGGATGTTGTCTTGTGTAGAGGATTGTATCTAAACTCTTGCCATTTCATACTAGAGCTGAGTGCTGCTGGATTGGAGTCATACCTCTTGGTGGTATGGGACATCAAGGTTAAGGTATGAGGTACTTCATTGTAATTCATGTGTGCATCCCTTGGGCTGCTCGGGGGTGGTTGGGTGGATGAGTTTATGCTTGTTTTATGCATGATGATTATCTAGAGAGATCTTAGGGTTTTAATAGTGGTATTAGAGCACTGAAGAAGTTCATTCTAAAGAAATCTGTACACATTACATAACTTCAAGATAAATTCTTTAAAGTCAATACTACGCATCTTGAAGGAACCCAATGTTCAGATTGTACTTTCAGTAAAGACGTTTATGGTCCAAACGAATTATTTTGTGTTTATGGATCAGTAAAAGGACATCAGGTTCATATTTTGTTTGATTGTGGTAGTACTCACAATTTTATTAATAATATTATGGTACAGAGGATGAAGCTGGAAACCATGCAAAATGATTACATGTACAAGGTCAAGATGGCTGGAGGACAAGTCCAACTTTGGGACAAAAAGGTGTCAAAACTACCGTTGTACTCAGATAGACTTGATTTCCATGTCAAAACTACCGTTAGACATCCAATTGTACGCAGATAGACTTGATTTCCATGTCATGAGCTTGGGTCATGTAGATATAATTTTGGGAATGGAATGATTTCATAGCAAAAATAAGAAGTTTTCTATTGATTGGGTCAAACATTTGATGTCTTTCCATCACAATGGAAGCCTTGTAACTCTTAAAGGAAACATTATTGTATCCAAGGAAACTATTATCAATGAGCTGGAATTAATGGAGGATATTTTTAACTATGAACTTTTCCAATTGGTTATGGATCCAATGTCTTCATGTGTTCATTTTGATGTAAACATTGTTTCTTTAGATGTTTGGGAAAGTAAAGTGTTAAGTTCCATTAAAAGCGAATTTTAGGATGTATTTCCTGATGAGTTTCCTCATGGATTACCTCCTAAACAAGAGGTGGACCATAAAATAGAGCTAGTACCAGGGGCGGAACCTGTTAGTATTCCTCTGTATCGGTTTAGGCAATCTGAGGAGGATGAGGTAGCCAAACAACTAGCTAAATATTTGAGGATGGGTTTGATTAGACCAAGTAATTAGACCTGTAAGATTCCTTCCCCAACCCCCTTTTGATGTCTAGTATCTTCCCCTGTAATCAATCCCTCTTCAGAAATATAAAGACCTTGTTTCTAACTGTTTTAACCTAGAGAGAGAAAATATTCTAGAGAGAGAATATTCAGATTATGAATATTTTTGGATAGAAAAATAACTCATCTTATTAAAATAAGTTCCCCTGAAACAGAAATTCAAAAAGAACTTTCCAATGTGCAATTGGAATTAATTGGAAATGGGTATAAAGGACCTTAGCCTAAGAGTCTAGATTTTCAGAAATTTTTGGATTATGGTCCAATTAAGGTTCCTATGGACCAATAGCATCAATCCATGTGTAGGGAGGAGATAAATCCAATTTGTAAAAGAAGATACCCAAAAATGAGTAAATGCTCACATAAGATGAAGAGTTGAAAATGTACAAGGTTTATTAGTAAAAAACTATGAGCAATATTAAAATATGAGATATTTTGGGTATCCAAAAATGAGTAAATGCTCACATAAGATGAAGAGTTGAAAATGTACAAGGTTTATTAGTAAAAAACTATGAGCAATATTAAAATGATTCCATTATGACACATATGTAAGGAAGGGGAGTTCTTTAAAGGAGGTGCATATTTCACATAAGATGAAGAGTTGAAAATGTACAAGGTTTATTAGTAAAAAACTATGAGCAATATTAAAATGATTCCATTATGACACAAATGTAAGGAAGGGGAGTTCTTTAAAGGAGGTGCATATTTCACATAAGATGAAGAGTTGAAAATGTACAAGGTTTATTAGTAAAAAACTATGAGCAATATTAAAATGATTCCATTATGACACATATGTAAGGAAGGGGAGTTCTTTAAAGGAGGTGCATATTTCACATGCTTGAATGAGTTTTAAACTCATAAAAATTGAGATATTTTATCTCTCCTCTCTCCTCATTCAAGTCTAGTTCCAAAAAGTTAGCTTAACTGACCTAAAAATGGTCAAATATTGACCAAACTAATTTAGAAAATTCTAGAATCAGTTTGTTTGGTTAGGAGCTCAATTTTTCCTATAAATAGAAGCCTCCCCCTTGTTGAAAAAAAGATAGTGTTTATGCATCGTTACTCTACTCCACCTAAGCCAAGAACTGTGAATTCATTTAATAATTCACTAGTTTTTGGAGCTTCCCTCTTTCTTCAATCCCCATTAGTGGCTCCATCAACATACTTAACCAATTGATTGGTTGGGGGCCTCTACCGTGAACAAAAAAATCAAGCAATTTGTAAGGTAATTAGTGAATATTGATCTTTTCTATAATTTCTCAATGTTTCTCTCTTCTCAACCCCTCTCAAGCTTGAGAAGCTTAATTGGTATGGTTTTTTAAATGTTATTGAAGTTAATTGGTGAATAGTAGTGAAGAGTTACATAATTTAATAAATGCTATTGAAGTTAATTTCCATTTATGTTTAAATTCTAATGGTTTTTATGTAATTTCTCTCTCTCACTCAAGAAATGGTCATACTCATGACCCATTCTCAATCCAAATCAAGCTTTTCATAAAGCTTTTCCTTAACCCAAGATTAAGCTATGCTTGAGGCCAAATTAATGGCTTTTTTTTTCTATGCTTTTAGTTTATGCATATTGATGATTCAATCCATTATGGATGAATGATCCAATTAGAGATCATTTTAATTATTTCCTTAATGATAAGCTTTATCCCTTAGAAAATTTGAGATTTATCAGTCATAGTAGCGGAGCTATGGCAGAATTTTTATAAAAAATTATGCATAAAATAATTTCATTCAAAGCATAAAAAGAGGACTTCCTACCATATTCTAGGAATTAGATCATCCTAGATTAATTGAAAGATATTCATTGTAATCATAGAGAAATTGATTTTTATATTATGCATAATTGATTTTCATGCATAGAAGTATGCATAAAAGATAATTTTTTTATATTAAAAGTGTTACTTTTATCATTTTTAATTTTCATGCATAGAAGTATGCATAAAGGATAATTTTTTTATATTAAAAGTGTTACTTTTATCATTTTTAATTTTCATGCATAGAAGTATGCATAAAGGATAATTTTTTTATATCAAAAGTGTTACTTTTATCATATTGGATTTCATGCATAGAGGTATGCATAAAAGATGATTATTTTAATGTAAAAGTGTTACTTTTGTCACAATTGAATTTCATGCATAGAGGTATGCATAAAAGTTGATTATTTTATTATAAAAGTGTTACTTTTATCATAATTGGATTTCATGCATGGAGGTATGCATAAAAGATATTCTTTTTATACTAAAAGTGTGATTTTCATCATAAATGGATTTTATGCATAACTTAGATGCATAAGAGAAATTCTTTTATTCTAAAAGTGTAATTCCTACCAAATTGTCTTTATGCATAAGAAGATGCATTAAAAAATTTAATTTTTAATTCAAAAGTGTCATTCTCATCTAAATTGAATTTATGCATAGGAAGATGCATAAAAGATTGAATTTTTAATTCAAAAGTGTCATTCTCATCTAAATTAAATTTATGCATAGGAAGATGCATAAAAGATTAAATTTTAATTCAAAAGTGTCATTTTCATTTAAAATGAATCTATGCATAGGAAGATGCATAAAAGATTGATTTTACTTCGGAAGTATTAATCTCCTTCAATGGAATTTATGCATAAGTAAATGTGTAAAGAAATCTTATATCAAATATAAGAATTCTCTTGTATTCTATAAATAGATATGAGATGTGATAGGATGTGATAAGAGGTGTATAAGAGGTGATAAGATGAATTAAGATGTGATAAGATGTGTATGGGATGAGGTAAGAAGTGTATGTCATAGGATAAGATGTATATGGGTTGTGATAGGGCGAGAATGGATGTGATGTAAAAGATTAGATGTGAAAGCATATGGGGTTATATGAATGGGAATGTGAAAATGGATGTATGTATGTGGATGTGTGGATGTGGAGATGGGAGTATGGATGTATGAATGTGAAAATGGATGTATGCATGAAGATGTATATGCATAGATGTGAATGTGGATGTAGATGTGGATGTATAGATGTGAATGGGAATGTGGATGTGAATGTGGATGTAGATGTGGATGTATAGATGTGAATGGGAATGTGGATGTGGATGTATGTATGTATGTGGATGTAGATGTGGATGTATAGATGTGAATGGGAATGTGGATGTGGATGTATGTGAATGTGGATGTATAGATGTGAATAGGAATGTGAATGTGGATGTAGATGTGGATGTATAGATGTGAATGGGAATGTGGATGTGGATGTATGTATGTATGTGGATGTAGATGTGGATGTATAGATGTGAATGGGAATGTGGATGTGAATGTGGATGTATAGATGTGAATGGGAATGTGGATGTGGATGTATGTATGTATATGGATGTAGATGTGGATGTACAATTGTGAATGGGAATGTGGATGTAGATGTGGATGTATAGATGTGAATGGGAATGTGGATGTGGATGTATGTATGTATGTGGATGTGAATGTATGAAAGGAGGACGTGATAATTGATGTATGCATGTAGATGTGGATATATGGATGTGAATATGAATGTGGATGTGGATGTGGATGTATGGATGTGGATATGGATGTGTATGTATGAATGTAGATATGGGATGTGGATGTATAAATGAGGATGTGAAAATGGAGGTATGCATGTAGATGTGGATGTATGGATGTGAATGTGGATGTGGATGTGGATGTATGGATGTGGATATGGATGTGTATGTATGAATGTGGATATGGGATGTGGATGTATAAATGAGGATGTGAAAATGGATGTATACATGTAAATGTGGATGTATGGATGTGAATGTGAATGTGTATGTGAATTAATGTGTCGTCGATATGAGGAATTGGATGAGAATGAGTACACATTAAATGGAATGTGGAATAAGTAATGTGGACTAAGGAGGGATAATGTGGAAAGACGAGAGTTCGATTTAGAAACTGTATTTTGTGACTGTTTGTAAATGACTGTTTTATGTCAAGAATGCTGGGGAAGCATTTTGACCGTCTTGTGGATTAAGGTCATGAAGACCTAACTGTTAAAGTTGCAACTGCTGACGGAGAGTCAATGGAGGACGTCTCGCGTAGCAAGGTCGACCGAGGTCTTGACCAGCCTCGGTTCGATTTAAATGGTGAGCTTCCGGTACGGTGGATGAGGGACCAAGGAAGCGGCCTATGAGTGAAGCGCTAGGTCACCTGCGAAGGATCCTAGAGAGTGCTGACCATACGGTGCTCGGGCTCTGGGTCGCCGAAGATACCCACACGTGCGTCGTGGAAGATATTGGAACAAGGAGTAAGAGTTGTTTTGTGAAACCGGGCATGGATCTGGTTGATTGACCTTGCTGGTCTTCAATGGATGAGTCCATGGCTCTTTATATGGATCTGTTGGTTGATCTTGCTGATCTTCAACGAGAGTCCACCTTGATTTTTATAAGTGATTATATTGCCGAGTATTATGGGCTAGGAACTATTGAAAAGGCCCCTGTGTGGACAGGTGGTGAGTGTTCTAGTTGCCAATGATGCCATAGATACTCTGATGAAGGAATGATGGAAAATTATGAATCAATCGGATAAATTGGAAGATTATGATCAGTGGTACTATGGTTTCATTAAAGGATTGTTTTAAAGTTAGCTGATGCTAAGAAAAAGGCAATTTCATATTGGGTGTGTAAGTGGTGTGACTAGTTTTATGTTTGCATGAACTTCCGGCTAGGGGGCCTTGGAACTCTTTTCCTTGGTACCCGAGACAAAACCTAACCAAATTCCAAATTGGATCCCATCATTACAGTGGTTGGGCGGTTGGCTAACCCATGGGATCGGATGGGGTTAGGCTGGACTGATGGATCCGTAAATCGAGACTCAATTTTTGTTATTACGATAGATGAAGTAAGTCCCGGATAGTAATTGTTCTATGGATAGGAATCAACGGTTGTGCCTCTTGATGGGAAAAAAAGCGTTGAACCCAATGATCCAAGTGCAAGTTTCTTCCTTGATCTGACCGAGTATCTTTATAGGTGCAGTCGGATCAGTTTGATCACTATTAATGGTCTTAACTACGTTAGAGTAAAAAGTTATCCTGGAGGAATCGCCCGTGCTTTCCGGATAAGGGAAGTTTTTTCAGGTTCGGTTTTGGAAAAACCGACGGATTAGTCTTTTGTCCGGATATCCGTGGACGAGGCCCCGAGTGTGGGACCCTGCCTCGCGCAAGAAGTGCTACTTCCGCTGCTAGTACCCCGAATCCGTAGCGCGGTGGGAACAGGGATCTCACAGTTGGTATCAGAGCATTTGGTTAATAAAGATCAACTGAGAAGACAAATATGTCAAAAATTTATCAAGAAACACAAAAAGGTTGTAATTGTGTGATATAAGTCATACAATTTGATATTCAAACTAAAATTCGTAATTTGGTAATTGGGTCTTCAGATGGAAGTACCACAATTATATAGAATCCCTGACTTGCTTGAGGCCTAGACATGATGGTATTTACCTTATAATTCCAAGGGCCGTGACTACCCGTATATACCGAGAGTATACTACAGCTCTTTACTGACAGTATATACGAGTAAATCTAAGACTTGAAATTATAAGCGTTAATGCTATCCAGAGGATGATTTCGAATGTGGTCAATATGATTTTTAATTCTGTTTGAGAATTGATGAATTGATTTGGATTCTGATTGAAAAATGATGATCCTTGAAATTTGGTTGAAATGTAATAAGCTGAGCGAAACCTCAATGAGGATGAATGGGACGAGTCCCTGTGATGATATTCATAACTAGAATGATGATAATGATTTCAGCAAATCACTATGAGATTAGTGGATTGTGCTGTCAGATTGCTACTATTAATACTTGACCGTTAGATCAAGTTAAGGGATGACAAATTGAGAACTTACTTGACTAAAATTCCCGTGGAGGAATGTTCAGAAGGAAATTTTTCTGTCTAATGGACCATTATCATGTTAAAGATATGAATGATATGATCTGAATGAATTGTTGATGAGTTCTAAGGGATATTTATCCCAGTATTCTGTTGGGTTGACCAGAATATAAGGAACCCCAGAATAAAATTGGATCTTAAGAAAAAGAGTTATCCTCTACCTTGCGAGATGAGGACATCTCGCACTTTTTTAAGTGGGGTAGAATGTAAGATTCCTCCCCAACCTTCGAGGTATATAGGAGTAAGAATCTCCCTTTTGATCTTATAATTATTCCCTCTCTAAAATAAAAGAAAGATTCTGTTTTTTTTTTTAAAAAAGAAATCCTTTTCCTAGAATACTTCTCAGGAGTCCTACCTGTTTTAAGGATTCAAAACAATGAGTTCAGAAGTGAAAATCGGTGTTTTGGATACCACGGTTTTGGTTTTCATTCGAGTACGGCCCAAAAAGAAGTTCTTTATCTCTTGGGGAGTATAAGAAGTTATCCCCCAGATATTGTGAACCTTATCTGAATTCAATGAAAGTAGGTGACTTAGCCTACAAGCTTCTTTTATCGTTAAGGGATGACAAATTGAGAACTTACTTGACTAAAATTCCCATGGAGGAATGTTCAGAAGGAAATTTTTCTGTCTAATGGACCATTATCATGTTAAAGATATGAATGATATGATCTGAATGAATTGTTGATGAGTTTTAAGGGATATTTATCCCAGTATTCTGTTGGGTTGACCAGAATATAAGGAACCCCAGAATAAAATTGGATCTTAAGAAAAAGAGTTATCCTCTACCTTGCGAGATGAGGACATCTCGCACTTTTTTAAGTGGGGTAGAATGTAAGATTCCTCCCCAACCTTCGAGGTATATAGGAGTAAGAATCTCCCTTTTGATCTTATAATTATTCCCTCTCTAAAATAAAAGAAAGATTCTGTTTTTTTTTTAAGAAATCCTTTTCCTAGAATACTTCTCAGGAGTCCTACCTGTTTTAAGGATTCAGAACAATGAGTTCAGAAGTGAAAATCGGTGTTTTGGATACCACGGTTTTGGTTTTCATTCGAGTACGGCCCAAAAAGAAGTTCTTTATCTCTTGGGGAGTATAAGAAGTTATCCCCCAGATATTGTGAACCTTATCTGAATTCAATGAAAGTAGGTGACTTAGCCTACAAGCTTCTTTTATCTCCTCATCTCAAAGTTCTTAATGCCTTCTATAGAAAAATGTGCCAAACCCAAATCATGGAAAGACGGTAAAACTTCAGTGGCAAGTTACCGTTGGCTTCTAGGTTACGCTAGCTCCTTCCTTTATATAAGTTGTAACTTTTACTTGTCGCTCACAGTAATCTTACTTCCATCGATCTCCCTTCTTCTTAATCTCCTTCATGGCTTGGCAACAGGAATTAGTTTTATCCATGATGATTTCTCACCTTCAAGACGCAAGCGAGTCTGTGAAGAAAGATTTTATAGAACAGTATGAGCACTCACTTTTTCCTCACTTGGGAACTTCTGTAGCTCAGACCAAATGGCGGACCTATCAAAACATAACTAGGGTAACACCCTGGGGTCAGCAGCACTTTCGTAACAATGTCCGCTTGGCCATGGTTATTGAAGCTTTGGGTTTGGGTCCCCGATACTACTGCGTCATGAGATCAAGACATCTTGGGTTTTCTGAGCGGGTCTTCTTACTGGCGTGTTTTCTTCCTCATGAGAAGATATGCCTTTACCCCGTTTTTGGCTTACCTCTCAGAGGTCCTTTTGTTAGATCACCTCATACCACTGAGATAGGTGCGGCAATAACCAGCAGAATCATTCCCATAGATGAGTTACCCTATACTTGCGCAGCTTGTGAGTGCTGCTTTTGTGATCATATGATGGACGGGCTTATGGAAGTGTAAAGAGTTCTTCTATCCTTACTGTATAAGTTCCGAGAATGAATAAAGTTTAAATCTTATTCTTATTTTGAATCTTACTCTCTTTAAGACTTTTCTTGGTGGTTAACCTTGATTAAAATTTTTCTCTAAGTCTCATATTCGTGCATCTTGCGAAATTATCCCAGTTTGCGAGATGAGGACATCTCGCATTTTTTAAGTGGGGTAGAATGTAAGATTCCTCCCCCAACCCCCTTTTGATGTCTAGTATCTTCCCCTGTAATCAATCCCTCTTCAGAAATATAAAGACCTTGTTTCTAACTGTTTTAACCTAGAGAGAGAAAATATTCTAGAGAGAGAATATTCAGATTATGAATATTTTTGGATAGAAAAATAACTCATCTTATTAAAATAAGTTCCCCTGAAACAGAAATTCAAAAAGAACTTTCCAATGTGCAATTGGAATTAATTGGAAATGGGTATAAAGGACCTTAGCCTAAGGGTCTAGATTTTCAGAAATTTTTGGATTATGGTCCAATTAAGGTTCCTATGGGCCAATAGCATCAATCCATGTGTAGGGAGGAGATAAATCCAATTTGTAAAAGAAGATACCCAAAAATGAGTAAATGCTCACATAAGATGAAGAGTTGAAAATGTACAAGGTTTATTAGTAAAAAACTATGAGCAATATTAAAATATGAGATATTTTGGGTATCCAAAAATGAGTAAATGCTCACATAAGATGAAGAGTTGAAAATGTACAAGGTTTATTAGTAAAAAACTATGAGCAATATTAAAATGATTCCATTATGACACATATGTAAGGAAGGGGAGTTCTTTAAAGGAGGTGCATATTTCACATAAGATGAAGAGTTGAAAATGTACAAGGTTTATTAGTAAAAAACTATGAGCAATATTAAAATGATTCCATTATGACACATATGTAAGGAAGGGGAGTTCTTTAAAGGAGGTGCATATTTCACATAAGATGAAGAGTTGAAAATGTACAAGGTTTATTAGTAAAAAACTATGAGCAATATTAAAATGATTCCATTATGACACATATGTAAGGAAGGGGAGTTCTTTAAAGGAGGTGCATATTTCACATGCTTGAATGAGTTTTAAACTCATAAAAATTGAGATATTTTATCTCTCCTCTCTCCTCATTCAAGTCTAGTTCCAAAAAGTTAGCTTAACTGACCTAAAAATGGTCAAATATTGACCAAACTGATTTAGAAAATTCTAGAATCAGTTTGTTTGGTTAGGAGCTCAATTTTTCCTATAAATAGAAGCCTCCCCCTTGTTGAAAAAAAGATAGTGTTTATGCATCGTTACTCTACTCCACCTAAGCCAAGAACTGTGAATTCATTTAATAATTCACTAGTTTTTGGAGCTTCCCTCTTTCTTCAATCCCCATTAGTGGCTCCATCAACATACTTAACCAATTGATTGGTTGGGGGCCTCTACCGTGAACAAAAAAATCAAGCAATTTGTAAGGTAATTAGTGAATATTGATCTTTTCTATAATTTCTCAATGTTTCTCTCTTCTCAACCCTTCTCAAGCTTGAGAAGCTTAATTGGTATGGTTTTTTAAATGTTATTGAAGTTAATTGGTGAATAGTAGTGAAGAGTTACATAATTTAATAAATGCTATTGAAGTTAATTTCCATTTATGTTTAAATTCTAATGGTTTTTATGTAATTTCTCTCTCTCACTCAAGAAATGGTCATACTCATGACCCATTCTCAATCCAAATCAAGCTTTTCATAAAGCTTTTCCTTAACCCAAGATTAAGCTATGCTTGAGGCCAAATTAATGGCTTTTTTTTTCTATGCTTTTAGTTTATGCATATTGATGATTCAATCCATTATGGATGAATGATCCAATTAGAGATCATTTTAATTATTTCCTTAATGATAAGCTTTATCCCTTAGAAAATTTGAGATTTATCAGTCATAGTAGCGGAGCTATGGCAGAATTTTTATAAAAAATTATGCATAAAATAATTTCATTCAAAGCATAAAAAGAGGACTTCCTACCATATTCTAGGAATTAGATCATCCTAGATTAATTGAAAGATATTCATTGTAATCATAGAGAAATTGATTTTTATATTATGCATAATTGATTTTCATGCATAGAAGTATGCATAAAAGATAATTTTTTTATATTAAAAGTGTTACTTTTATCATTTTTAATTTTCATGCATAGAAGTATGCATAAAGGATAATTTTTTTATATTAAAAGTGTTACTTTTATCATATTGGATTTCATGCATAGAGGTATGCATAAAAGATGATTATTTTAATGTAAAAGTATTACTTTTGTCACAATTGAATTTCATGCATAGAGGTATGCATAAAAGTTGATTATTTTATTATAAAAGTGTTACTTTTATCATAATTGGATTTCATGCATGGAGGTATGCATAAAAGATATTCTTTTTATACTAAAAGTGTGATTTTCATCATAAATGGATTTTATGCATAACTTAGATGCATAAGAGAAATTCTTTTATTCTAAAAGTGTAATTCCTACCAAATTGTCTTTATGCATAAGAAGATGCATAAAAAAAAATTTGATTTTTAATTCAAAAGTGTCATTCTCATCTAAATTGAATTTATGCATAGGAAGATGCATAAAAGATTGAATTTTTAATTCAAAAGTGTCATTCTCATCTAAATTAAATTTATGCATAGGAAGATGCATAAAAGATTAAATTTTAATTCAAAAGTGTCATTTTCATTTAAAATGAATTTATGCATAGGAAGATGCATAAAAGATTGATTTTACTTCGGAAGTATTAATCTCCTTAAATGGAATTTATGCATAAGTAAATGTGTAAAGAAATCTTATATCAAATATAAGAATTCTCTTGTATTCTATAAATAGATATGAGATGTGATAGGATGTGATAAGAGGTGTATAAGAGGTGATAAGATGAATTAAGATGTGATAAGATGTGTATGGGATGAGGTAAGAAGTGTATGTCATAGGATAAGATGTATATGGGTTGTGATAGGGCGAGAATGGATGTGATGTAAAAGATTAGATGTGAAAGCATATGGGGTTATATGAATGGGAATGTGGAAATGGATGTATGCATGTGGATGTGTGGATGTGGAGATGGGAGTATGGATGTATGAATGTGAAAATGGATGTATGCATGAAGATGTATATGCATAGATGTGAATGTGGATGTAGATGTGGATGTATAGATGTGAATGGGAATGTGGATGTGAATGTGGATGTAGATGTGGATGTATAGATGTGAATGGGAATGTGGATGTGGATGTATGTATGTATGTGGATGTAGATGTGGATGTATAGATGTGAATGGGAATGTGGATGTGGATGTATGTGAATGTGGATGTATAGATGTGAATGGGAATGTGGATGTGGATGTATGTGAATGTGGATGTAGATGTGGATGTATAGATGTGAATGGGAATGTGGATGTGGATGTATGTATGTATGTGGATGTAGATGTGGATGTATAGATGTGAATGGGAATGTGGATGTGAATGTGGATGTAGATGTGGATGTATAGATGTGAATGGGAATGTGGATGTGGATGTATGTATGTATGTGGATGTAGATGTGGATGTACAATTGTGAATGGGAATGTGGATATAGATGTGGATGTATAGATGTGGATGTGGATGTATGTATGTATGTGGATGTGGATGTATGAAAGGAGGACGTGATAATTGATGTATGCATGTAGATGTGGATATATGGATGTGAATATGAATGTGGATGTGGATGTGGATGTATGGATGTGGATATGGATGTGTATGTATGAATGTAGATATGGGATGTGGATGTATAAATGAGGATGTGAAAATGGAGGTATGCATGTAGATGTGGATGTATGGATGTGAATGTGGATGTGGATGTGGATGTATGGATGTGGATATGGATGTGTATGTATGAATGTGGATATGGGATGTGGATGTATAAATGAGGATGTGAAAATGGATGTATGCATGTAAATGTGGATGTATGGATGTGAATGTGAATGTGTATGTGAATTAATGTGTCGTCGATATGAGGAAGTGGATGAGAATGAGTACACATTAAATGGAATGTGGAATAAGTAATGTGGACTAAGGAGGGATAATGTGGAAAGACGAGAGTTCGATTTAGAAACTGTATTTTGTGACTGTTTGTAAATGACTGTTTTATGTCAAGAATGCTGGGGAAGCATTTTGACCGTCTTGTGGATTAAGGTCATGAAGACCTAACTGTTAAAGTTGCAACTGCTGACGGAGAGTCAATGGAGGACGTCTCGCGTAGCAAGGTCGACCGAGGTCTTGACCAGCCTCGGTTCGATTTAAATGGTGAGCTTCCGGTACAGTGGATGAGGGACCAAGGAAGCGGCCTATGAGTGAAGCGCTAGGTCACCTGCGAAGGATCCTAGAGGGTGCTGACCATACGGTGCTCGGGCTCTGGGTCGCCGAAGATACCCACACGTGTGTCGTGGAAGATATTGGAACAAGGAGTAAGAGTTGTTTTGTGAAACCGGCATGGATCTGGTTGATTGACCTTGCTGGTCTTCAATGGATGAGTCCATGGCTCTTTATATGGATCTGTTGGTTGATCTTGCTGATCTTCAACGAGAGTCCACCTTGATTTTTATAAGTGATTATATTGCCGAGTATTATAGGCTAGGAACTATTGAAAAGGCCCCTGTGTGGACAGGTGGTGAGCGTTCTAGTTGCCAATGATGCCATAGATACTCTGATGAAGGAATGATGGGAAATTATGAATCAATCGGATAAATTGGAAGATTATGATCAGTGGTACTATGGTTTCATTAAAGGATTGTTTTAAAGTTAGCTGATGCTAAGAAAAAGGCAATTTCATATTGGGTGTGTAAGTGGTGTGACTAGTTTTATGTTTGCATGAACTTCCGGCTAGGGGGCCTTGGAACTCTTTTCCTTGGTACCCGAGACAAAACCTAACCAAATTCCAAATTGGATCCCATCATTACAGTGGTTGGGCGGTTGGCTAACCCATGGGATCGGATGGGGTTAGGTTGGACTGATGGATCCGTAAATCGAGACTCAATTTTCGTTATTACGATAGATGAAGTAAGTCCCGGATAGTAATTGTTCTATGGATAGGAATCAACAGCTGTGCCTCTTGATGGGGAAAAAAGCGTTGAACCCAATGATCCAAGTGCAAGTTTCTTCCTTGATCTGACCGAGTATCTTTATAGGTGCAGTCGGATCAGTTTGATCACTATTAATGGTCTTGACTACGTTAGAGTAAAAAGTTATCCTAGAGGAATCGCCCGTGCTTTCCGGATAAGGGAAGTTTTTTCAGGTTCGGTTTTGGAAAAACCGACGGATTAGTCTTTTGTCCGGATATCCGTGGACGAGGCCCCGAGTGTGGGACCCTGCCTCGCGCAAGAAGTGCTACTTCCGCTGCTAGTACCCCGAATCCGTAGCGCGGTGGGAACAGGGATCTCACAAGACCCAAACAACTAGCTGAATATTTGAGGATGGGTCTAATTAGACCAAGTAAGTCTCCTTGGGGTGCACCAGTTCTCCTAGTTTAAGAAAAAGGATCAAGGTACCTAGAGGATGTGTATTGATTACAAACGTCTTAACAAGGTTACAATTAAAAATAGATACCCATTGCCTAGATCAGATGATCTTATTGATAGGTTGCATGGAGCTAAGTATTTTACAAAGCTTGACTTGCAAACCGGTTATCATCAGATCTGTATAGCAAAGGAAGATGTGCCTAAAACTGCTTTTAGGACAAGATATGGCCATTATGAATTTTTAGTGTTACCCTTTGGTCTCGCTAATGCACCAGCAACTTTCCAAAAAATGATGAATGATATGCTTCAAGATCTGTTAGGAAAATGTGTGATAGTTTTCTTAGATGATATTTTGATATACAGCAAAACTTTGGATGAGCATGAGAATCATCTTAAAGAGGTTCTAGAAGGCTCAAGAAGGAAAAACTGTATTGTAAATTATCTAAGTGTGATTTCTTTAAAAAGGAATTGTTATACTTAGGTCATAAGATCTCTCCGGATGGCGTGAGTATAGATTTGGATCAGATCCAAAAGGTTTTGGAATGCCCAGTTCCTTGTACCGTCAAACAATTAAGATCTTTCTTAGATTTTGTGCTATTTCTTCGAGAATTTGTTAAGGATTATTCGAAGTTGACTGTACCTTTTACCAATCTTCTTAAAGGTAAAAATAAGAAGTCCAATCCTCCAATCGTGTGGAATGATAAGCTACATAAGGCTTTCAAGATTTTGAAAAATAAAGTTCGAGATGCTCCTTTGTTAGTCTTGCCAAATCCTAGCAAACCTTACATTGTTGAGACTGATGCTAGTGATTTTGCAGTAGGCATAGCTTTGTTCCAGGATGGGAAGCATGTGGCCTTCGAGAGAGTAAGAAACTCAATGATGCACAGACTAGGTCTCCACTTCAGGAGAAAGAGTTGTATGCAATCATGTATGCTTTAAAGGCATGGAGACAGTATTTTTACGGGTCTCGGTTTATGGTCTTGACAGATCATCAGTCTTTACAATATATTTGTAATCAACCAAACTTAAAGGGTAGAAAAGCCAGATGGGCTGAGTTGATGCAGGACTTCGATTTCATGACTAAATATACAGGAAAGGTAGCTTGAATCACATTGTTGATGTGTTGAGTCAAATTGGTGAAGTAAATGAACTTTGCTTCACTGAGATTACTTCTAACTTGTACAATTTACTTAAGGAAAAATTTAGCACAAATATTTTCTTTGGAAAATATTAGAATTTGGCAAAATTAGGGTCCAACTCTGAAGTAGATCAAAACCTAGTGAAAGGAAAAGCCAACCAATTTTTTATTCAGAATGGTCTTTTATTCCGAAATGATAAGGTTTGCGTGTCGGATGTGCCGGAAATTAAGTTAAGGATCCTATTTGAGTGCCATGACGCACCATCGGGCAGGACATCCTAGCATACAATGTACCTTGGCTTTAGTTAGAAGGACATTTTATTGGCCAAAAATGAAAGATTTTATTCAAAGTTATATGGTCCGATGTCATCAATGTCAGATAAACAAGGTTGAACGCCTTAAATCTGCTGGGTTATTACATCCTTTGGATATTCCATCTAGAAAGTGGGAAAGTATTTCCATGGATTTCATTACGGGACTTCCACGTACCACTAGGGGTCACGATGCCATTTGGATAGTCGTGGGATATATTGACAAAGATGGCTAGGTTTTTACCCACAAAGACAACAGTTAAAGCTTCGAAATTGGCTTACCAATTTGTCGAGTAACTGTTTAGACTATATGGTCTACCTTCTGATATTGTGAGTGATCGGGACTCTAAGTTCACGGCTAATTTTTGGCAGGAAGTTTTCAAGAAATTGGAAACAACTTTGAGTATGAGTTCCTCTGATCATCCGCAATCTGATGGGCAAATAGAGCGTGTGAATCAGATTCTAGAGGATATGCTTCGTGCATATGTCTCTGGAAACTATTAAATTGGGAAAAGTATCTTCCAATGATGAATTTTTCTATAAACAGTTCTAAACATACGACTACTGGTTTTAGTCCATTCATGCTTATGTATGGGTATCAACCCAGGGCACCTATTGATGTCGGTCTTAAGGACATTGAGCTTGATGCATCGAGGGATTTCTTGCGTGATATACAAAAAATGCTGAGCGTAGCTCGGGATTCTATCAGGAGTGCTCAAGATAGGGCATGATTTATGGTGATAGAGGATGCTCACCTTGGTCTTTTGAACCAGGAGCGTTGGTTTATTTAAAAGTTTCTAAAGACTCTCAGACTTTATCTCAATAGGAAAATGCTCAAAATTATCTCCTAAATATTGTGGTCCATTTTGAGTTATACGTCGGATTGGCACGATTGCGTGGTATGAACTAAAACTGCCTCCACATGTTAGAGTTCATCCAGTCTTTCATGTTAGTAGATTGAAAGAGAAACTGGGAGGTGAGGATAACACAGTTACTCCTCAAGAACTCGTTAAAGTTGAAGATTTATCCTATGTTCCGTATGAACCTGAAAAGGAACTTGAATTCAAGGAAAGGAAACTTCATAGTTGACTAATCCCTGAGGTTAAAATTAAGTGGAAAGATAGGAAAATAGAGGATTCGACTTGGGAGTCGATTGAGAATGTTCAGCACAGATTTTCTTCTTTTCATTGTTGCAAGAGTGAAATGTTTTGAGAGAGGGGAAGTATGTTATGTGCACATTATATGTGCATATACTAGGAGGCTAACCCACATTAGGCTTGTGTGTATGGGAGCATGGGAACAAGCTCTAGTGGAGCATGGGTTAGGGCTAACCTTAAGGGTTGAGGTTAGGGTCAGGCATCCAAGGGTCACACATGGGAAATGGAGAGTCAAGAGTCACTTGAGGGCACTCCTATATAATAGGGGCATGGGGCACACTCAAGGGATGTTGCCTTGTGTAGAGGATTGTATCTATTCTCTTGCCATTTCATACTAAAGCTGAGTGCTGCTGGATTGGAGTCATACCTCTTGGTGGTATGGGACATCAAGGTTAAGGTATGAGGTACTTCATTGTAATTCATGTGTGCATCCCTTGGGCTCGGGGTGGTTGGGTGGATGAGTTTATGCCTGGTTTATGCATGTTTATGCATGATGATTATCTAGAGAGATCTTAGGGTTTTAACATGAAGAATATTCTTACAAGCCCTAGTTCGTCACTTACATGTCCACCTCCAATGACCAACCTACCCATTGGTTTTATCTCCTTTAGACTTGCTCTTGGCCTAAATGTAGTCTTGTTCTCCAACATTCTTTGCATCTTCTTATTCTCTTTGTCAAAGAACATGCACCCTCTCACTTATTTGGGCATTCTGTATTTTCATAGTATAAATTGCATCCTATAATTTTTCACATTCCTTCTCTTTCTCAATAAGTGAATTTGAAAGTTGTGTTATCATTACTTCCTTACTCATCAACATACTTTGGGCTCATGTGTAAATATAATATACTACAATTTTTCACATTCCTTCTCTTTCTCAATCAGTGTATTTGAGAGTTGTGTTATCATTATTCCTTACTCGTCAACATACTTTGGGTTGATGTGTAAATATAATATACTTGGTTGGAAAACCTAAGAGATGCATGACCATCACATACATACTTGATAAAGAAGGTTAATCCTGAAAACAGAGGGGGCCATTATGATACATACTTGATAAAGGAGACTAATCGTGAAAATAGAGAGGTTCATTGTGATATAGGATTAATTAGATATATCGACCCCTCTACCCATAAATCCACATGCATTTTCCTTGCATCTCTCTTCTCTTGCATTATTGTTGCATCAAGGCAACTTGTGTTCTCTTATACATAGGTGTATTCTCACTAGAGTTTCAGCATAAGGTTTAAAATCATTTATATACATAAACGATTCATAATGACATTGACTCAAAATCGGCTACAATAATCAAAACCATTGAACTATAAAAAGATAACTTTTTACCTTAAAATATTGATAATATCATTAATATTACATATCATTAAACAAAATATTTTTCTAAATCCTTCAACGAAACATAATATTTTAATATATAAGATTATAAAAAATATAGAATATTAATCTCCATAGTTTTGTTCTTCTCTGAACTTGTAGTCATAGTAGGAAAGATCAATGAAGAGTAAGATGGCTTTTTGGTTCCAACTCTATGGCACCTAAAAACCCACACTTTTCATATTTAATTTGTTTTTCTTGCCCTCATCTCTACAGATTGGAAACATCTATCATCTATAATTTCATAATAGAGGGAAAAGAGAAAGAGCTACCCATAAAGAAAGGAAGAAAACTAGAAATTCATAGTACGGAGTTGATAAAATTTTAAAACACCAAAAATAACATGATTATTGAAAATAAACCTTCCAATCAAAGAATATTCATAAATTTCTCAAACTACCAAAAAAAAAATTAAAATACTAAGCTAGATTATATAAATTGTTCAAATTTCGGCACATTTAAGATAGTTAGAATGTTAGTAGCATCATAAGTTAGATTTTGCCCCAGACCTGGTCAAGGTACACATTATAACAATAAAATATTTTGGTAAATCTATTATAATATTAGTAAAATTGAGCCCCATGTGACAATTATTCCATGAATAGCTCCCATAGCCATTGGCTTGTGCCTTCTTTCTGACCCTATCCGCTTAATGTATTCTTCCACAACATCTAGAATGGGCCCAATTATCTTTGTGTGCAAGTTTTTTCTTTATCCATATTTCAACCAACAATCTTTCGGTGTGATGTAGTATCCATATTTATCCAACAATCTTTCTGTGTGATGTAGTATTCACAATGTTTCCAAGTCTTCTTCTCTCCATCAGCATTGATAAATTATTGAATGGTGATTGCTTCATTATATTTTGTGACTCTAAATTGACCACCTTTGAGATCTCCACATTTTCCTTTGGGGGGAAGTCCCCACCCCACAATCCTAGTTATACTATTCACATAGTAGCCTTTCATATTCTCTATATATTTATCTAGGTTCTCGATAAATATCCTTGTAGGAATGATCGAGTGTTGTCCACATAAAATATAATACTTATATATAACCAGATCTTTTTACACATTCTTCAAGGGGCTATTAGTTTTTGGATTGAAAGACATTAGATTTGCACATGAAGATGGTGGCCTGGAACTGAGTCATCCAAAATCTATCACCAACTTCTTCACTTTAGCCTTGTTGATATGTATACATATTAAGATAGATCTGGCTCACACTAGAATTCTAAATGTCATCTCCAATCCAAAAGGATAATAATTCTCATACCCTAACAATCCAAATCGACCGCACTACTCTTCATAGCCAATTTTTGCATGTACTTTTTGCTTACATGTGTTCACTTAAAGTTTTTCCACTACTCCCATCCCCTTCATTCCGTTCTTTAATGCATTATCCTCCTTTGGTTTGAGCATGAACATTTAAATCTTCTTCAATATTTTTCCTTCTGCACTATAAAATCTAGATACCAAAACCAAGCATTTGTATCATTCACTCCATCATAATATTCCCTTCTGATTGGATATCTTGATCTTGCTTCCTTGGGGTAGAACTAGCCATTTTGATTGGCTCTTAATCCTACTTCCTTAGTGTAAACTAGCCTTTTTATTAGACCACTTAACTTGCATACATCAAGAATCATTAAGCACATTGTCATGATATTAAAATTACATTTAATTTAGGAACCTTTCCTATTACTTCATATATATCAAAATATACCTTCATATAGGTTATCATATCAATGCCAAAGGAGGAGATTTGGACTTGTGTCCAAATCTCAATGAAATAATAGGATGAGATTTAGACAAGTCCTAATCTCCTCCCTCTACATTGAGATTTTAATATGTTTCCAAACCTCTAAACATTAGCTAGAGATTTAGACACAAGTCCAAATCTCAAAGAACACAAAAAATATTTGGACTTGCATCCAAGTCCTCTAGTGAGGAAGGAGAAGAAAAGTCTAAATCTCCTTCTACATCATTGAGGTTTGGACATAAGGCCAAATCTGAATGAGGTAGGAGGAGATTTAGACTTTTGTCAGAATCTCAATGCTATGGTGAGATTGGGACACAAGTCCAAATCGCAATGAGGTGGGATGAGATTTGAGATTTGGAGTTGTCTTCAAATCTCACCATAGCATTGAGATTCCGACACAACTCCAAATCTCATCCTAACATTGAGATTTGGACTTGTGTTCCAATATTGAATGTGGAGGGAGGAGATTCGGATTTGTGTCCCAATCTCACCACAGCATTGAGATTTGGACATAAGTCCAAATCCCATTGGGTTAGGGGTGGATTTGGGCTTGTTTCCAAATCTCAATGATGTAGGAAGAGATTTGGACTTATGTCCAAATCTCACTGCTATGGTGAGATTTGGACACAAGTCTAAAATTTCCTCCCTCTTCATTGAGGTTTGGAATTGTGCCCAACACCACATATTCATATAGTTAAGTTTTACCAATTTAGCGTGTGCTTCTCACCTTCCTATGTCATGCCGTAATATGCTATCATTTGTTCATGACCAAGTCTAGGTAGAGTTTATAGAACTTATCAAATTGAAAAGAGCTTACTTTTGACAGTGCCAAAGAGTCTTCTACATAATGGTAAAACCCAACTAACACTAGAATTCACACATTTTTAAGTCATGTAACACTATAATATATATCTATGTATGTATGTATGTAATACAATGCTTCGTGTCTCCTATGGCTTATTCCAATGTTGTCATATATATATATATATATATATATATATATATATATATATATGAAGTAATAGGAAAGGTTCCTAAATTATGTATGTATATATGAAGTATATATATATGTATATATGTATGTATGTATATGTATATATGTATATGTATATATGTATATATGTATGTATGTATGTATGTATGGATGGATGTAATACAATGCTTCATGTCCCCTATGGCTTATTCCAATGTTGTCATATATGTCATATAATATATATATATATATATATATATATATATATATATATATATAAACAATGATTCATATCCCCTATCGCTTATTCCAATGTTGTTATACACTATAAGAAGGCAACACTATAAGGCATTAACAACATAGATAGATATCTCTTCTCATATGTGTTTCTATGAAAAATATATACAATGCTTCATAATATATCAATGATTCATATCCCCTATCACTTATTCCAATGCTGTCATACACTATAAGAAGGCAACACTATAAGGCATGAACAACATAGATAGATATCTCTTCTCATATGTGCTTCTATGAAAAATATGAAGTATATATATATACATAGATGTATGTATGTATGTATGTATGGATGTAATACAATGCTTCATGTCCCCTATGGCTTATTCCAATGTTGTCATATATATATATATATATATATATATATATATATATATATATATATATATATATATATAAACAATGATTCATATCCCCTATCGCTTAGTCCAATCTTGTCATACACTATAAGAAGGCAACACTATAAAGCATTAACAACATAGATAGATATCTCTTCTCATATGTGCTTCTATGAAAAATATATACAATGCTTCATAATATATCAATGATTCATATCCCCTATCGCTTATTCCAATGTTGTCATACATATATAATATATTGTAATAATTGAGCCACAAAAATGGCTTAGAAGTTACTCAAGTTTCTTAGCCATTTTACACATGATGTTCAAAAATGATGAAAAACTACTCAAGTGTGTCCAAAGAAAAATTAACTAGGACTTTTAGGCTAAAAGTTGAATCATTTAAAAAATTAGTGCTTTTTAAAAATACAAAGAAAGCTATAAAAGTGGCTTAAACAATTCTCAACATATTTGACTTTGAGGGGCTTAAATAGTTTTTTAGCATACATTCAATTGATGTTATATCATTAAAAATAAATCACATATACATAGATGAATTTTTCATTGTGTTTATGACATGCTAAAAAAATCTTTGAGAAAGTTTCAATTAAAAAAATTTTAAAAAATATGAAAAGAGTCTCAATCATGACCATCAAAAAATAAAATTTGAAAGTCATTTTTGTTGTTGCTTATCTTTTTCAACTAATACCTCAAAAGACCACAAAAATGGCTTGCTTTCTACAAGACTAGTGTTAAAGCCTCACAAGAGATTCAGAATCAAATTTTATGCTTCATCCTTCTTTGAGCCTCACCAAGGGCAAGCGAGTAAGCCTACTACGATATCTTTGAAGGCCATTTTGCCATAAGGGAACCTGGGAGGAGCCCCAAAAGGGCCTCCTAAGGAAATTGTCATATTTTTCTTTGAAGGCCATTATGCCATAAGGGAGGAGGAGGTCCCCAAAAAGGCTTCCTAAGGAAATTGTCATATTTTTCTCAACTACAAAGGATTGAACTTCTTAGCCAAAGGTCAATAGTCAAAGATGTTATGCTTAATGCATCAACATAAGCAACCTCTTAGCTTACGGTTAGGCACATGCTGCATACACATGCTCCTTTTATTGGCATGTATATACATGGATTTTTTTTTGGCTTATTATGACTGCCGATAATTAGCCCATCCTCAATTTTGTCTATCAATCTCTCCATCAAACCATATTGAGGCTTGAATTGATCTTGCGGGTTGATCTCTTCAGTGTTGACTACAGATGGCATCCAAGGATGGACATTGACCTTTGGTTTCTCTTCTTGTAATAAACAGGAGTGGGATGGTTGTGTCTTTGGTGCAATTCCTAAGACTCTTCTATCTCTTAATTAGTTTGTATGCTTGCTTGTACATAGCTTAATCCTTTGTTTATACATTTCCTATCTCTTAATTAGTTTGTATATGGTTTGGTTACACATGGCTTAATCCTTCTTTTGTACTACATAAATAGTCTAATATCTTCATGAGTGTTATTACTATAATTGGTCTTGAGAGAGCTTCCTTTTAGTGAGCTTGTATAATTGAAAGGCGTTGAGGGTCTTGGTGTGAGTTCTTATCCTATATGTTAACCCAGTTTAGGGTTAACAAAAGTAGCAACTATAGTTCTACATCAAATAGCAAATGCAGAGACACCAAAAGCATGTATAATCAAACTATGAAGCAACGATGTCCAAATCTATAACTTGGATAGGCACTCGCAAAAACGGTCCGATAGAATACTTATGGCGATTTTCACTCCAAGAGCATGTGGCAACAAGCTAGAATAGATTCCCTATGAATGTACTTCATGCATGTATCCTGAGATTGAGCATTGTACAAACAATAGGCCACTTATGAGCTATGGACACAGCCAACGGTTGCCTTGTTGAGTACATAGGCAGAGTACAAGGGTGATGCGGATGGCAGCATGTAAGGTAGCTTGGTTACATAAGCAACTTGGAGATTTGGGGCTACCGTTGTGGACAGGCAGGTCGTCATCTATTGTGACAACCTTAGTAGCAAAAAGCTGGCCAGGACGCCCGGTCAGCCAAGGCTCTGTGAACACTTATGGCCTTGTATATAAGTCACTTTCTCTCATATAATGCAAGATATTGTCCCATTGTGCAATAGAGTGTTACTCTTGCTAATTACCTTCTCTAATGCATGTTAGTGAGTGTGTGAGAGATTTGAGGTAAAAGGAAGGATGAGGACCCATAGTCCAATACGGTGGTGTGACAATGCTTGTAGGAGACGATAGAAACTGCTACCCGTGGGGATGTAGAGCTTTTGAAATGTTATGCTCGAGCTTGGCTATCAAAAATATCCCGACGACATTAGTAGCTCACAAAGTAAGCTCTTGTGAATGTATCTCTGGGAGTGACTAGAATGGACCATAACTCTTATCTTTAGAAGGATTTTGGATCCACTCTTTCAAATGGGAGGAGTTTCTTGACTTGTAAACCTAACTTTAATGTAGTGGCTTGTATTTAGAACTATATATTTGCTAACCTTTGTAATGGCTTATTTATTGGGCCCAAAAAAAATATTGTAATGCTCCGAGTAATTACAATGAAGTATATATTCCCTTTTATGAATTTGCTTCTCATCAATGCAAAGATTTTAATGCGAGAGGGCAAGACTTCTTTATTATGTACAATTGAAAATTCATACCATGTTGTAATTTATATCACATCATAGATCTTGTATATGAGAGTTTTCAGTTCTAGTAGATTGTGGTCATTGCATCAAGAAGGAAAGAGAAACTGGAGATAAATGAACAGAATGCCAACATAAATAGTTTAAGTGCCAACATAAGTAGTACGTTGGGTTTAACAAATCCCCCTTGGATGCATGTCACATACTACAGAAAGAGCCTTTTGATTTCATAACCTAAGAAGTTGGAGTAGACTAGAAAGTAGGAGGAGGAGGAGAAGAAGAAGACTCCAACCTTGAAGGTTGCACTACCCAACAAAGGTTTTAGTCCCATGCTTCTCACCACCAAATTATAAAGTTTGGCTTTACATTGAATATCTTATCTGGGTCTATAATAATGCTTTCAAAGAATATTATTATGAGTACCAAGCCACCCTAGCTACAGACGCTCAATCATATTGGTCATCATTAAAATCTCTTTCAACAATTCTTATAGGGTTTTGTAACCATTCATATCCTTCCACCAGTCACAAGTATGTTCTAGGACTACATTGCTTCCCATAACATTGAAAATTGGGCTTCCAGCAACAACAAATATACTACGCTTACCCTCATTATGTGAGGTCTTCAACATCCTCGTGCTCTTTACACACTACGAAGTCCAAGTCTCCTCCCTGTTTATAAAATCTTGACCAACTCCTGTATGCACTTGAATCATGCATATCTGTATGTCGCAAGACTACCTGCAAGCAGCTTCTGAGAAAAAGATATGATCACCCATAGTATCCTGCCAAACTTAGCATAGACATGAAACGTTTCCAACCATCTTCACCATACTTGTAGGTCTCTTGTTAACCCTGCCCATTAACCAGTGTCTCTGAAATCCTGATACCCTGTCAACGCAACGCACTTCATGTGGGAAACATAACGTGTAAAACATTATCACTAGCTCTACATGTGAGGCATAATCAAATCAGCCTTCCAAGCACCTAAACACTCAGTGCTCTCTGGCTTCACTTTCAAAGTACTTGAACCATAAAGCCATCAGCTTTCAGACAAGAAGAGGTAGAAAGACTAAGCAAATCCAAATTGGCAAGACTAAGCAGGCCGAGAAAACAAACAATTAATTCATGAAGAGTGAAAGCAGAAGCCCACACAGGCTAGGGATGGGCTACACAAAACCCACCTGGCAAGCTGCTCCTTCCATTGATCTCACATATATCCTGAGACCAGAAGGGAAAACACCACCTTCAGGAGTCACCCAATGTCCTAAGCACGGGCTTATAGACCCTTACAAGCTCCCACAATGAGCCTAATGGCAATTGAATCAATAGACATAATCTACTGCAATTTCAAAACAGAAGACAAAAACTGACAGCTAGATTTCAACATCTTCATATTAAATGGAGTTTAATCGTCACCTGACAAAAAAAAAAATCGACTAAAAAAAAACCGCTTCACCGTCTTTCGGTACTGCTCTTCCAGAAACAACTCAGATTCAAAAGCCATAGCTTCTGCACTACTAAAATGCAAAATCTCACTTCACTCTGCCAAAGGTCTTGGACTTCTCGAGAGAGGTTTGGAACCGCCCATGTCCAAACTTGGAAGATGTGTCAATGAACTTCAGCTTTATCTCCTCCAATGCACTCCGAGAGGTTTGCTTATACAAGGACTGCCTCAAAGTGATAACTCTCTTTTTGGGGCCCAGACAGCAACCTTTGATCATGAGATAGTCTTCCTTCACTATACCATAGTGTGCAAAGCCACCCATTGGGGTGATCCCCTTCTCAGTTGGATCAAACTCGGTGGCCGCCTTGTGAGACTCATCCCCAGACTTCCCAATCTTGTAAATCTTCTTGTTCATTTCAGTTCGGTGATGGTAGCCTCTTTGACCAGCTCTCGCCACAGTGTAGGACACACGGGCAGGATGCCATGCCCCGATACAGGCCACCTTGCGAAGACCACGATGGGTTTTGCGGGGCAGTCTTGTCACACCCCACCTTGTCACGACACCCTCATATCCATGACCCTTGGTGACACCGATGGTATCAATCATCTCATCCTTTGTGAAAACACTGTCAATCGGCACTGCCTTCTCAAAAAGCTTATATCCAAAGTCAACTTTCTCAGCCACCGTCCCACCATTTACTTGAACCTCCATAAGATGGGCTTTCTTCTGCTTGATACCCTTCAGCTTCCTGACCTGCACAACACATAAATGCAGACATGATAAGCACACACAAATTAAAGCTGGCAGCTTAGAGGCTAGAAAGTCAGTGTGGATCACTAACCTGAGTGTGGGCGAGCACACGGATAACACTTGCATACTTCTTCATCTTCTCCAGCTCAGCTTCCACATCTTTCTTCCCTTCCTCCGACTCGTACTTCTTGGAGTGCTTGGTGAATGCCTTTTTCTTGGACTTGTACCAGTTCTTGTAAAAGCGTCTTCTGAGCTCGTCACTCAGATGTTGGGCAAACACGGTGGTCAGAGTCCTAAGGCCGCGAGGGGTCTTGACATAAGCAACGAGACCAACCACGATCATAGGTGGTGTCTCAATGATTGTCACAGCCTCGCATGTCTCTTTCTTGTGAAGCTCTGGACATTTGCAGAGATGAGTTAGCAACAAACAATGGGCGATCATATTTGACAAACACAAATGAAATGGGGCTGAATGCAGAAAAGAACTCACTTGATCCTGGCTTCTCCACCTCCCTCACAATGTGGGTCATGCCAGCTTTATAGCCAAGGAAGGCTGTAAGATGAGGATTTTTGGCAGTGTCATCCTTGGGGAATGATTTCACTGTGAAAGGAAAACAACATTGCATCAAACAATTCATAGAAATACTCGGAAAAGAAAAACTTTACACCGACAAATTCCTTACAGATGCAGTTTGACACTAGGACAGCGTAAAACCACCACTTGCAAATACAAGATATACATCCAGAAACCTCTAAAAAGCAAAAAAGCCAACTTTCACATATGGTATACACCTAGTAGGTCACCCATGCAGGCCTCCATCTGCAACCAACTCTTGCTACCAGACACTTCCAATCCTCGCCTTCTCATCTGCCTGCAGTCAATCCCATCTTATCATGTGCCATCTATCCTAGTGATTTAGATGGGCATGGTGACCATGGGTTTATTAAGTGTGCAGTTTGCCTTCGGGCATGGCGACTCATCCCTTAGACTAGGGCTCACAACATGCTCCAGGCCCATCAGAAAAGGGATTCTGTGTCCATGTAGAATGCTTTGCAAGATGTCGCAGTTGTACAAGCCAAACTGCACACTTCATAAACTCATGTTCAGATGCCCAGTGAGGCCAAGTCATATGCCAAGTCCTTGTCCAAGTTCTGCACACTTACTAGACTCGTTGTGAGATGTTTGGGAAGGCCAAGTCATGTGCCAAGTCCTTGTTCAAGTTTTGGGTAATGTGTCAGGCCATGTGTGAAAACCACAGTGTCTTGTGGTCACTAACAATTGGTCAATTTTTAGGGCCATGGAGTTGTGGACAGCCCATGGGCACCAAGGCCAAAAAGAGGAATGTGGACACTAGACAAACGTGGGTGCCGATCTAAGTCGGAAATGGGACCTTGGAAAAGTGTGCCATTTCCAACCAACCTGTAAAGTCTCTCCCAAAATCTGACCTAAACACAGCTCAAAACCAAGGTTAGTCCTAAACCAAATCATGAGGCAAAAAGCTAGCTCACCTCCCAACCGCGACCAGCATCCACCTATCTCCCCCAAGCCAAGGCTAGGGCTTCTTGCCCAATACAATTGGCACGTGTCTTAACCCCGGCGTCCCATACCACCAAAGCCTGCCTAGCATGAGCATGTATGCAAAGCCAAACCTTTAGTTGTGCCATTGCACAACTATATCTCATAATAACCCAAGCTCTCACTTATTGAGTGATAACTACGCCATAAATAGCTAACCCATTAAGCTTGTTTTTCAATCCAAGAACCCTAGCCAAGTATATGCCTGCTAATCCCTAATCTTGGGGCCCCCTAAGCCTGCTGGATTAGATCCCTAATCTGTAGATTAGTGTCAAGGTACATAACACAACCCTAGCCCACCAAAGACTCATATTTTTAGGACTATTTAGGGCCATAGCCAAGAGCGCTTGAGCAAGTTCTACCTCAACCCATCAAGCAAGAGTTGTACTCTCAGCCAAGGGACAGCTTGGGGAGGAAAAACACACACAACACGGGCAGCAGACATCCAGTTTCAGCCAGCAGCATCAAGCATTAATGCACATCCATAGGCAACCTGTGGGCAGAAAATCGCAGCTCATACAAGGCAGCCAGATGCACGGCAGCAGAGGCAGCTTCAGGACAGCAAACGCACTTCAAAGGGGCAGCCCAAATCGGGACATATTCTGGTCCTAAGGGTCCCGTACAATCCAAGTCAAGTGCAGTCTAGTGGACAGCAGTTACAGCATTGTACTTCATCTCTTGCAATATATCAAGCAATTATACGGGGTAGCAGGGGTGGCCCTTTAGAGCGTAGTTGGGACCCTATAGTATGTCCTGTATCTTCAAGACCCGAGTATCATTAAAATGCTTCTGCAAGCAAGTGCCTGTTATACATCTGCCACATTGACTCCTGATTGTCATACCTTCCAGACAAGCTACATTGAGGGCAGAATAAACCCTAAGACTTGCCTGTAAACCAGAATCCATAGCCCAAGTGCACATAGGCCCAGATCTGGTCTTAAGTCCCATACAATCCAAGTCAAGTGCAGTACAGCAGTTTTCAGCACTGAACTTCTAATCTATCAAGCGAATACACCGCCCAGCATAGGCGCGCCTTGAGGGGATAGTTAAGCCCAAAAATGTTTCCTTGAGTATCTTCTAAACTCTAGTCTCCAGGTTGTAAAGCATCAATATCTTATCATTAAAACGCTTCCGCAAGCAACTCCATATTCCGCATTCACTCCTGCTAACCACATGGGCACAGCTCTGTCCAGTGGCAATGTACAGTGACACTCATGGCATGCTGTGTGTATGAATTTCCAAGGATTAAACCCGGCATTGTCATGCAAATGACTTCCATTACAACGCAGAGTTTATTCAATCGCCATGCTTGTTGAGCTAGATCTTTGGAAAGCAAAGTAAACGACATTTGGGGAAGCTAAAGCGTTCGTCTCTGCAAGTCCTAAAACCCCAACACTAAGACTCCGCAAACTCTACGATTGTTCAGGCCACGAGGGAGTGTAAACCGGAGAAAAATCACTCGATCGGATAAAACCCTATATCTCTCTCTGAGAGAAAGGGAAAGGCCATCATTTTGAACTTCGTGGAGCGCAAACAAACAGATCAGAAAGAAACAGCAAAGAGAACACAAACACACACACACACACACGATTGACCTACCCTTCCCTCTGTGGCGGCGGGCACGCTTGCGAGGAAGGAAGCCCAGGGATCCATGGCGGGGATGCTCGAACTTGCGGTGACTCATGGCTTTCGCTCTGCCTCCCCTTGCGTTCGAGCTGAGGAAAAGGAGTCCTTGAAGAGATTGGTGTCACCCTTTACCTAGGGTTTCACACAATTAAAATGAGAAATTTATCAATATATATTTTCCCTTACCTTAGCTTATCAATGTGGAGGCTTTAGGCTTGTGGGTTGCATGAATATGATAATGGGGTAGCATAGACGAATAGTGAAAATTCGATGAATAGCCTCATTGCTAGTTAGCAATTGCACTGTTAATAAGCAATCACACTACTAGTTAGGAGTCAATAATGATGTAGGCATGCAACCCCATTGATTGATTGAGATATTTTAGGAGAGAATTGATGGTTGATTAGATCAAGTCAATCAAAGATAAATTATAGGAGAGGTAGAGATATTCATGGGAGTAATTATTAGGAAAATTGAGATGCCTTTCTAAGGCTATAAAAGCATGTATCTACACCCCAATATATTTGGAACAATCAATACAAAGCTTATTTATCTCTCTGAAATATTATTCCTATACTTTATTCATTTGTGTGTGTTCTCTCTCATGGTTCCCAGTTTCTTGAAATTTCACATGGAATTAAAGCATAAGCTTTATTAAGTTAGCTTTCACTTGAATCATTGGTTTAATGTGTTGTCTAAGAGTTCAAGCCTTGTGTTAGGAAGAGGCTAGAGGTCAAATCCTAGCTTTAGGCTTCTCAATGAGTTAAAATCCATGATTGAGTGTTTTTTAGTTATTTTTTACAAAGGAGAGAGAGAGAGAGAGAGAGAGAGAGAGAGATTTTCCAATAGAGATTGAGAGAGAGAGAAAGCGAGTCTTATTTTTGAGATCATGCAAATGGTACGTCAAACAATGTTGGCCACCTTATGACAACAACCAAACCTACTACATCATTTAATTGAAACCATATTAGACTACAACCGTTTAAAGCAGCTTCCACACCCATCTAAGTTTGTTTGGGCGCATCCAAATGGGCCACATAACCTAAGGGGACAAGGTATCCCAAGGAGATCTCCTTCTACCCAAGAGTGCATGTCGTATCCTACTTGGTTGTAGGTAGTGATGTGTGGACGTAGGCTAATAATGGGTAAGGGCATTTTTTCCCTCTTTAGAAGGTTTTTCCTCCCATGCATATGTACACACTCTTATGAGTGTGTGTAAGTGACCTTATCATGTCACTTCACTCATTCTTATCAATCTACTTTGAGTGTTGTGCTTCTATCTATCTCTCCTTGCTTGCTGCATCTTATGTGTGTGCTACCTTGATCTCCACTCCAACAATTGGTATTAGAGCACATTCTCTTGGCCCTCAAATCCTTGTCATTTCTGTATCTCAATGTGCTTCCTATGAGCATGAAACACCGAGTTCTTGGCAATCGCCATGTAACTCTGATTGTTGCACGCTCGCTCGCGTTCGAGTAACACCCATGTCTCCTAAGATCCTTCTCAACTAGATTGCTTTACATGATACACAGCATGCTACCTTATACGTAGTCTCTATAGAAGAAAGTGCCAATGAAGATATAATTCCAGACCCAATAAAAAGACAATAACCAAAAATAAATTTCCTACTATCACAATCTCTTGCCCAATCTGAGTCAAAAAATCTAGTTAAGGAATTGCCCGATTTGTATAAGTGATGCCATACCCAATGGTATCATGATATACTTCAACACTCGTATCCCTACCTTTTGTGATTCTCCCAAGGCTTATTTAAGGACCTACTAAGGACACCAAGCTGATGTCAGGCTGTGTATTGCATAGAAAGATCAACTCCCCACTAACTTTCCATACTCCTTCATGTCCACAAAAGTGGAGAAGCATCTTCCATAGAAAGCTTTGCATCAACCTCCATGGGTGTAACCACTATCTTGCACACTCAGCCATATCAAATGCCTTCAAAATTTCTCCTACATACAAAGATTCCATCTGCCTCTTGCCAGACCTCAATCCCTAATAGAAAGGCATAAACCCATGATTTATCATATCGAACTCTAAACTAACATCTCCTGTGTTTGCTAAATCTTCTCTTCATGGTTCCCTATCATAATAAGACAATGAGGTAGTCCATATATAGGACAATGTTCATGTATATGCCTTGCTTAGAGAAAATATATAAATTTACATTTGTGAGATGAGATTTTAGAAAGACCAATACTTACAAAGTGTATATCCACTGGTACCATGCTTGAGGGGCCCGCTTCAACCCTATAATGCCTTCTGGAGTCTACACACTTTGATTTTTGAATCGAGTATCTCAAACCCCAATGGCTATGCCATATAAACCTCCTCCTTGAGATGACCATTTAGAAATGTTCACTTAACATCCATTTGCAATACTACCCAGCCACTTCACATGAGCTGCCAAGATACGAATAATGGTCAATCTAGCTATGGGGGCTAATGTCTCATGAAAGTTAAACACTTTGACCTGTGCAAACCCATCATCTACCTTGGACTTATCCAATGTACCATCAAACTTATACTTGGCCTTCCAAACCCACTTGGTGTTGATAATCTTCTGTTTTGTAAGAGGATCCACAAGATCTCAAGTGTGTTTTCTCAAAATTGAGGTAAACTCTGACTCCATGGGGCCCCTCCGATTCGGATCTACTAATGCTTCCTACAAGTTAGTTGGCTCTTGTACTTTCATTATCTCATCCATTAAGGCCATATTGACAATGTGAGTGGAGGCCCTCTTCTGCTCCTCTATTCTCTTAGATATATGAAACAATTGTTGGCTCTTTTGTGATTGCCGGTGGAGCTTTCCCATCCAAAAGCTACTTCACCCATCAGGATATGGCCCTTATGTGGTGTTGCAGGCTTGTCTTCTTCATCATTTGTTGATGAATCCACCTCTTATGGAGTTGGTACTATCATTGGTGGTTGTGTTTACTAGGCTACTTCTTCGATGATGATGAAGGATAGTGTAGATGAAGCCTTCTCCTCCACCTAATGACGTTGTTCCTCCTTGAATATCACACCTTGAATATCACGTCAAGATTAACAATTATCTTCTTTTCCTCCAAGTCATATAGTCAGTAACCTTTTGACTCTATATGACTATATCCCAAGAAGATACACTTCATGCTTTTGGAATCCCACTTGGTTTGGGATGAGTTTAGAACATGCATAAAAATAGTCACAACCAAACGCCTTCAACCTTATTTTGAATAAAATACACCATATCTTCCTACTAAAGTCATCAATTAGTAATAAGAAAATACACCCACATCTTTCTACTAAAGTCATCGATCAATAATAAGAAGTAGAAAAACCACCTACTACAATGGCTAGAATTTTACCCCAAAGATCTACATGTACAAGCTTTAGAAGAGCCTTTACACGATTTTTGCTTTCTTGTGGTATGTATGACGATGTTGCTTGCCTATCATAAAAGCTTTACATACATCTAAAATCTCTAAAAATGTTGGTAGATGTGCCACAGTCACAGATCTTAAAATCTCTTTTAAGACTGCAAAGATTAGGTGCCTAAATCTCTTATGCCATAGCTTGCTTGTCCCAACATTGGCTCAGACTATAAGTTGACAACACATACAAGTTGTTTATAATAGATTCCTTCCCTAATGACACTGTTGTTGCTAGCATCTTTGATGATTGCACGAGCCTTATCAAAGAGAATCTTCAAGTCATGATTAATTAGGGCCACAACATACATTAGATTCCTCTTGATATATGGCATATAAAGGACATTAGACAACTTCTTAGTGTCACCATTGCTAGAAACAAAAGAAATGGTACCTAAACCCATGGCTAGGCTTTTGGCATCCTTCCCCACCACTCCCAGGATGGACTCCCCCATAGGCTTGAGGGAGGTATACCAACCATTTTGACTGGTCATACACCAGGATGCTCTATTATCAATGATCCATGAGCCATTGGATACTAAGGAAGGTTTTACATTTGTATTGCCATAATCAGCTCCAATTCCACTTTAGCACTATTCCCATGCTCCTTCAAAGTACCAAATGTTCTTCTCATCTGCTTTCTTTAGCCTACATAATTTGATCACATGACCAGGCTTGTGGCAATAGAAACACTTTGCTTAGATTTCTTCATCTTATCAAAAGCATTAGGGTTACCAGAGCACTTTCCCCTGCCTTTCTTTGCATTTATAGAGAATACAACATCACCATATTTGGCTTTGAAAAACATCTCATTCTCCACTCCTCAAAAGTAAGAGACATGTTACACACCTGCATGTTCACTGAGGTCACCAAACTGTTGTGCTTCAAGGGCAACACTGTAATGCACTTATGTGCCAACTTCTCACTGGTCTTAGTAATCCCCACTAATGCCATATAATATTGCACATTCTTTATCTGCAATATGAACTACTTGCTACTTCTGCATATTGCAAGCTAATTCTCGAGGTTTTGAATCCTTGTCTAATTCCTCGTCTCATACTAGTTCTTTAGAACTTTCCATGCTTCAGAAGCTATGGTAGTATGGTGAATGAGGGTCATCATCGAATCATTGTGATGCAAATGATGATGGCACATAGTGTATCTTCATTCCTTTGCCTCCACATCGAAGCGACAGTAGGATCTGGCAGTATGGTCTGTAGTGGATTTGCTAGATCTAGGGGACTTGGCTTTGTATATACCCCTATTTGTGGTTTCCCATAACTCATATAAATCAAGAATAGACCTAATCTTAAACTTCCAAAGAGTGTAATTTGTCTTATCCAACTTCCCATCACCAAATAGTGGAGGGTGGGCATGAGCGGCTGTGTTATTTATAGGTTGGGCCATCTCTCCAAATTTGCCTTCAAATAGCAACAAACAAAGCTTTGCCCTAGAACCTATGATTTGATATACCATATAAGTGTACAAAATAGTGAAAGCATGATTTACATAATACAAAGAATTAAATTATAGAAAGAAGTGGTGAGTAGACAATATTACTGGTTGTAAACTTGATTACAAACCGATGGCATCTACTTTGGGTAAGGAGCTTTGATGGTAATTTAGATAGAGTTTGGACGAAGGATGTCTTGCTTACAAGAGTTCTTGAACACAATGAACTCGATGATGAACTAAGGATGCCAAGCTAGTCTATATATAGTATCTAGGTTCGGCATGGATGTGGGTTGGCCACGTTGACCAACACACAATTTAGCCTGTGACTTGGTCCAAAATGATCAACTAGCCATATCATGCGATTAGGACCATACTAGACTATAAATTTTTGATGTAGGGATGCCGTGTAGCTCCCATAGCCATTTGAGTCCATCTGGACCCTTAAACGGGCCCCTCAACCTGAGAACAATATGTTCTCAATTTATTGTCCAAACACTCACTAATGCGATCACTAAGCCCGAATAAGCATGTATCCTACTTAGCTTACATAGACTTGGTGAGTGCCAAGTCTACAAAATCCATCTCCTAACCATCTGGACACATTTAGCCAAGTGTCTAAACTGGGAACTATCGGGTGTTCCACTACAATGGCTACTCCTCATAAAGGAGGCCTTACATAATAAGGCATATCTTGTACTCATAGAAATAATACGAGTGCGGAGCATTGAGAGAAAATTGCTTTTCTATTAGAAAAATCATCCCAAGCTTTTGTACCTCTTTCAAGATCACATACTTTAAGTGCCTAAATCTCTCATGATATAGTTTGCTAGTGCCCACATTGGCTTATACATAAAAAAATGATAACAAGCTCATGTATATTGTTACATCTTGTATCTCTCCCAATGACATTAGTGCTGGTATCCAAGATGACACTAGCCCAATCAAAGTGAATCCTCAAGTCATGATGCGTTATGGCCATAAATTTGAGACTAGGTTCCTCTTAGTATTTGATACATAGAGGAAATCTATTGTTGATAACTTCTTAATATCAACATTACTAAAAGAGATAGTACTTTTGCCTTTTGTTGGACATTTTGTATCATCCTAGGATGGACTCCCCTACTAGCTATAGGGAGATCTATTGGTCCTTAATCTGAATGGTCATATGTTAGGATACTCCACTATCGATGATCCATTGGTCATATGTCAGGAGGTTCCACTATTAAAGATTGGTCATATGTCAGGATGTTCCACTATTAACGATTGGTCATATGAGGATGCTCTACTATCGATGATCCACTCATCACATGTCAAGATGCTCCACTATCATCGAGTGTTGCAGAATGTTATCCTTTTGCAAAAATTTCTTCAATTCCAAAAAGAGCTCCAATTCTACTTCAGCAAGTTATTGATTGACTCCTTCTATAGATTAAAAGTACCATTCTTTCTAGATGTCGATGTGCCTGTATTAACCCTCATTGGACACCTCTCTAGTGTTGTCGTCATCCATTTGGCCATTGGTATTAAAAATACCAATATTGTATATTTTACATGTGCGATTGCCGACATGTCTATAAAAGGTTCTCCACGAGATTAATTATTGAGATTGCATGCTTAGATTAAGTGTTTTCACAAGCCTAGGTGGCCATGGATAGCTGGGGACCTATATTTTAAGCATGGCCAAAAAAGGTGTGAATGCTTGGGGCCAAGATAAGGTTCAATTTGTAATTCTCACCATTTATTCTCTTATGCAGCTAATAGAGTGCTCTTCTTCTCCATTCTCTTGCTTCTTGCCTAATCTGTTGCCTAATCCAATTAGACTTGTTATATGCTCATTGTGTATAAGTGAGTATATGTGAGAGGGAGAGAGAAGGGTCGACCTTCCATTGGAGTGCGGGGGGGTGACGGTGGAGCTCTCAGGTGCTCCTTGGTAGATTGGTTTCTCGGTTGAGTTGTTTATACTTCTACGTGCAATTAGGAAAATCCCCATGACATTTAGTCGTTCCTTGCTCCTTTCCTGTTGGTGTAAGGGCCCTCCATAAGTGGCGCCATTGCCAGGGAATAGCCCCCTTGCATAGGCACTTTGCATTTTGAATGCGTGTGTGTATGGTTAATTTTTGTTATATTTTTGTTTTCTATTTTTTTTCAAGAATGGAAAAAATAGAACAAAGAAAATTCATGAAAGTTGTTTGTTTTCCCGATTCGTTGCATTTTCCATTGCAAATTTGTGTTTAATTCATGTTTCTCATTACAATTTTTGGTGTTTCTACAATTGCTATTGTTTTTGCAATTTTGGGTTTTTGTAATTTTTGGTTTTTTTACATTTTTGAAATGAAGAAACAATCAAATGAGCATATAATGGAAAGAATCTGGTTAAACTGATCTTAAAATTGGCTTTGTAGCATAGTTTTTACCCTAATTTTAACTCCTCACATGACAAAATTAGGATAAAAACTGAAGTTAGAGGCGGATTTGTAACATAGAAATTTTTGTGTTTTTACAGATTTTCTATGTTCTTGCAGGTTTTCTGTGATTTTGGAGGTTTTTTGTATTTTTGCATTAGTGCAAGTATGCAACTTAATTAGCCTTAATCCTCTTTCTAATTTGGGGCATCTTGACTGGCTTGCTACATTTAATGCGTAGTCTTTTAGGCCACTAGTCACAAAAATCCGAATCCTGACATTAAACAATTTTGGCTAATTCGAGATGGGCTGGATACATGTAGGCTTACAAGTCAAAGATTCCAAAAATACTCCTTTTCGGTAAAACCAAAAATTAAAACCATGAAAGAAAAAGAAAACAATAAAAAAAATAAAAAAGTAAAAAGTAAAAAAGAGGTTTTTAAAAGGGAAAAGGTCTGCGGCGGCGGGCAAGAAACAAGAGAAATGTTTGGAAAACCACGTGTACAAGTTGACCCAAAATGTGTTTTGGGATGTTACGATCGTTTTGATGCAACTTGTGTAACACCCAAAAAAATACGTTCTTCCATAGTTAAGCTTCCTTAACTATGGGAGCCAGTGCCTATAACGCTTGACTGACAAAAAAAAAGCATTATTTTTTATGCTAGATGGGTTAAGAAACACCAAAAACGCATTTTGGAAAAACTTTGGACAATTCAAAAGTTTTTAATTTTTTATAATTAAATTTTAAAAAAGAAAAATATTTCAAAAATTCTCAAACTTGTCTAAGGCATCCGTAGGACCTTCAAATATCCCATACTCACATGCACCTACGATCTGGGTGGGTTTTGGAGGCCAATTTAGAGGAAGTGGGTCCATAGAGCTAGAAAGCTACTAGCCCACACTCAGCTTTGCGCCTTCAGCTCGAACCCAATTTAGCATATGCATGGACCCAGGATTGTTGTGACTCCTCATCAGAGTACATTGCAATGGAGGGATCTCAGGACTTAGGGAGAGAACTCCCCACCCGAGTTGAGTCTACCAGACTTACTCGTAGCATGTTCAACTACATGTCTAAGACTATTCATGAAACAACCCATCCAATGAATGTAGAAGTTGAGGTAAACTCTTGGGTAGTCCTTGATGAGACCTCATTACAAGAAGGGAGCATCCATGTGGATATTCCTATTAGCCAAATAGACCTCACTGTACCAATAGCTACTTTAACTGTTGATTCCCCACATATACAATAGCTTTTGGTTGATGGAAGAACTCTATAAGAAATACACCAAGTAGAGACCCACATACAAGCTGATAGAGCTATATAGCAAGAGACATTGTGTAGAGGTCAACAAAGATTAGTAGCCTAAGTCGCTCAAATGGCTCTAGCAAAGACTATCCAGGTGATGCTAGATAGTCTAGAGGCTAGCGATAATGTTGTGTTGACTTCCAACAAGTTGATCAGCATTCAAATCTTGGATCAACGTCTTCTAATAGAAGATTGGGAGTATAATGCCACATTAGAAACTCTTATGGATTTGGGCACTGGCCTAATCTATGGGGTAAGCTGGGAGGATATCGTTCAGTTGGTTCCTCATGCCACCAATGAGAGGAAGACCATTTGCAATTCATTTGTGATTGCATTCAAAGGATAGTGGAGCATGAGAGATTCCAACAAGGGTTCATGTTACCCCCTAAGGCACCTATGTTGTTGGTCAGGACATTAAAGGCAAGAGCGCCTATGATGAGCGACATTGTTACACTGTTAGAGTGAGCCCAATTGATCCTACTTTCATAGTGTCACCCACCTACACTATAGATTCGGCTGCATGTACTATTCCACAAGATCTCGTTAGCATGAGCTTCGCATTCCTTGTGCTGAGAGCTGTCACTACCCGAGGCCTAGCTAGCACATTCCCTACTCCAATGATTAGTAGTTTGGAAACTACCACAACACCTTTGACTGACAACACACCATTGCCACAAAGCTATATGCTAATGGTCACTACGGTAACGACTACAGCTCACTGATGCCATGCCCCATGCCTACTACCACTGCACATACCTTTCTTGCTCTAGGCATAGCTAGCACAACCATTCCAACTATAGCCCTTTGTCACATCTCACTCTAGTGCACATTTTTCTTATCTAATGCCAAGAGTGAGAGGGATACCACCACGAATTGTTGGACCCATTACTCTAACACATGCTCTAAGGGGCCGACAACTCTTATTGGGACACCATCCAGATATACACCACATGCTCTAGCCCCAGTCCCCCCAAGACTTAGAGCATTGCATCCACATGTAGTACCTTACATGCCATGTGTTGTACCTAGACCTGTTGCTACACCATACCAATAATTCTAGCACTAGCTCTACCAAACAGACCCAATTGCCTTTGCTCAAGCCTTAGGAAGAGCGGTAGCTGAGAGTATCACACCAGTTGTGTTAGAATTAGTGGTCGAAGCAATTCAAGGAAGGCTTCCCAAATAGCAAAGTTAACCCACAAGTTTAACAGAGAAAGAGATCCTAGGTGACACGTGGAAATGTTTGATCAAGTTTGCGAGGCCCTTTGGGAACGTAATGAGACTGTTAGAACTAATGCTTTTAGCCTAACCCTAGATGGGAAGGCAGGGGATTGGTTTAGAACTCTCAGGGTTAAGGAATGCTTAAACTTTGAAGCACTTAGGAGATTGTTCTTGAAGCAATTTATGCATGGTGTAGCCTCACAACTGCATAAGGTAGAGAGAGAAGAGGGAGAGCTAAACACCGAGTTCATTAGCCGACTCAAGCATTTGAACTCTTGTTGTGTTTTGCATGAACATTTTACCAATATCCAGCTGCTCATAGATAAATCCATGGGCTTAAACATGAGGAGATCTATAATGGCTTAGTCATTATTAGAGGTATCACCACATGGGATGAAGTCACAACTAATGCCATCAAGCTAGAGGATAATCTAATGATTAAGGGAGCCAGAGCATTGGACACAAAATCGATTGCCTCATCAGTGTGATGATCATGGCTAAGCCCTTGGCTAAAGGTAATACTTTAGCAGAAATGAATTTATGGACTTCATGAAAGTGTTGCAACAAGAAGAGATGATGACTAATAGAGCTCCTAAGAACGTACATATGTACCCAAGGAGCGAGCTACATTGGTGTTCTATATGCCGACAAGTTCATACAACAAGTGAGTTTCTAATCTTGAGAGCACGATACCAAGGAAACCATAGTTGCTACAATTGCACGGTCATGACGTCTTACAGTGTGGAATACACTTGCAAGCATTGCTAATGCTCCCAAAACATAGCTAGCTTTACCACTGCCACCATAGCAACAAGCTATCATGCCAGCCGTAGCATTACTGTGATGAGACCACCCGACACAATAACCAATCGCAAAGGGCATTTACAATGTTGAAAATCTACCTCTGCCAATACCCATACTAGGACCCAAAATAAATCTACATCATCTTTGCTGGTAGAAGATTGGTCATAGTGCCAAGCTATCATCAACAAAGGAACACCATCTTTGCTGGTAGAAGATTGGTCATATTGCCAAACTATCATCAACAAAGAATGGTCATAGTGCCAAGATATCATCAACAAAGCAACACCATCTTTGCTGGTAGATTGGCCCTTAGGCCAAGCTTGCTAGGAATGATGATGTAGATTTGTTCATGGTACCTTGGCCTTAGGGCCATGCTAGATTCTCTTGTCTGTAGCTAGATTCTCTTGGGTTTCCTAGGGCCATTCTCTCAATATTGCATGGGAAACTGGCCCTTGGGTCCATCTCAATGCATGGCAAGAGTGACCCTTGGGCCCATCTCTCCATGTGCATGGCAAGAGTGACCCTTGCAAGAGAATCTAGATTGGCCCTAGGACCAAGATACCATGAACAAATCTACACCATCTTTGCTTGTAGATTGGCCATAGGGCCAAGCTACCATCAACAAAGCAACACCATCTTTGTTGGTAGATTTGTTCATGGTAGCTTGGCCTTAGGGCCAAGCTAGATTCTCTTGTGTTCCCTAGGCCATTCTCTCAAGACTAAGGCCAAGCTAGATTCTCTTGTGTTCCCTAGAGCCATTCTCTCAAGATTGTATGGTAGAATGGCCCTAGATCCCATCTATGCATGCGCATGGCAAGAGTGATCCTTGCAAGAGTGATCCCATCTATGCATGTGCATGTGCATGGTAAGAGTGATCCTTGCAAGAGAATCTAGCTTGGCCCTAGGGCCAAGCTTTCATCAACATATCTACATCCTCCTTCTGGTAGCTTTGCACTAGAGCCAAGCTACCATCAGCAAAGCAACCCCATCTTTGTTGGGTAGATTGGTCATAGGGCCAAGCTGACAGCAAAGATGATGTAGATTTGTTCATGGTAGCTTGGCCCTAGGGCAAAGCTACAAGAACAAATCAGCATCCTCTTTGGTGGTAGCTTGGACCTAGGGCCACCCAACCTACCAAGAAAAAATCAGCATCCTCTTTGCTGATGGCTTTGCCCCCTAGGGCCAAGCTGCCATCAACAAAATAGCACCATCTTTGCTCGTAGATTGGAGATAGGGCCAAGATGCCAACAAAGATGATGTAGATTTGTTCATGGTAGCTTGGCAATATTTACCCTTGCAGGAGAATCTAACTTGGCCCTAGGGTGATAAGCTACCATGAACAAATCTACATCATTTTTTTTTGGTAGATTGGTTATAGGGTCAAGTTATCATCAACAAAGTAACACCATCTTTGTTACTATGTTGGCCCTTGGGCCAAGCTGCCAGCAAAGATGATGTAGATTTATTCATGGTAGCTTGGCCCTAGGGCCAAGATGCTAGCAAAGATGATGTAGATTTGTTCATGGTAACTTAGCCCTAGGGCCAAGCTAGATTCTCTTGTTTGTGGTAGCTAGATTCTCTTGGGTTCCCTAGGTCCATTCTCTCAATATTGCATGGGAGAATGGCCCTTGGTCCCATCTCTGCATGTGCATGGTAAGAGTGATGCTTGGGCCCATCTCTACATGTGCATAGTGAGAGTGACCCTTGCAAGAGAATCTAGATTAGCCTTAGGGCCAAGATACCATGATCAAATCTACATCGTCTTTGCTAGTAGATTGGCCCTAGGGCTGGCCCTAGGGCCAAGCTACCATCAACAAAGCAACACCATCTTTGCTAGTAGATTTATTCATGGTAGCTAGCTTGGCTGTAGAGCCAAGCTAGATTCTTTTGTGTTCTCTAGAGCCATTGTCTCAAGATTGCATGGTAGAATGGTCCTTGGGCCCATATATGCATGTGCATGGCAAGAGTTGCTCTTTCAAGAGATTTTAGCTTGGCCCTAGGGCTAAGTTTCTATGAAAAAATGTACATCCTCTTTGCTTGTAGAGCTACCATCAACAAAGCAACATCATCTTTATTGGTAGATTGGCCCTAGGGCCAAGTTGCTGGCAAAGATGATGTAGATTTTCTCATTCTCTACTTTCTTGTATCTTGATATACTTTAGAATGGTCCTAGGAAACTCAAGATAATCTAGAGTGACCCTTGCAAGATAATATATCTTAGCCCTAGGGCCAAGCTACCAATAATAAATCAACATCCTCTTTGCTAGTAACTTGGCTCTGAAAAGATGCAGGGAAGAAGAGAGCTTGAGCTCTTGCAAGCACACACACACTCACAAAACCCTAAAAGAGAACACACAAGGTGAGAGGCTGAAAATCTTCTTCATCTTCACACAACACTCAACACACCATATACAAAGATAAGAGTACACACAATATGAAAAGGTACTCAACCAAATACATACTAGGGTTCTCTATAGTGTGAACCCGACTAAATGAGCTGGCGCTATAACTATGCCAGTCTCAAGAATGGCTGTCACACAGCATGTCATCCCACTGGCCGCATATCACCCATGATCTCACCAACCATGCCTGTGGTGTAAGTGCGAGGCCTATCCCCCAGGCAGGTCATCGGTATCCACCACCTCACTAGATGAGCTCGATATCTCAACACTCCCCCTCGAGCTCAACTCCATGTATACCAAGCAAAGCCTTGAATCTGCGGAGCTTCTCTGTACCCAATGCTTTGGTGAAGATGTCAGCGACCTGATCCTGTGTGCTGACATAAACAAGGTCAACGTCTCTTACCAAAACCTTCTCTCTGACAAAATGGTAGTGGACCTCTATATGCTTCGTGTGCGAGCATGAAAAACTGGGTTCTTGGCCAATTGTATACTACTAATGTTGTCACAAAAAATGATAACTTGTCTATCCACTGATAGACCCAAATCTGCAAGTAGCTTTCTCAACCAAGCTACCTCACATGCTGCCATAGTAGCACCTGCTATACTCGGCCTCTATATTGGATAGAGCAACCGTAGCTCCAAGTCACAGTAGCACTCCCCAAAGAAAACATGAAGCCACTAGTAGATCTTCTATCTGAGATACTACCATCCCAATCAGCATCCATGTACCCACCATGTACACATATCTTTGTCCCAGTTTCATAAAATAGTCCACAATGCAAAGTATACCTCACATACCTCAAAATGTGTCTCAATGCATCCAAATGTGGTCTTTGAGGAACCTCCATAAACTGACTCACCAACCCAACAACATAGCTCAAATCTGGCCTGGTGATCATCATGTAGATCAAGCTTCCTACTATGCGCCTATATATAGTAGGATCCTCCAAAATCTCTCCTGAATCTGCACTCAACTTGCCATTCTGATCCAATGGCAATAGGATCCTCCAAAATCTCTCCTGAATCTGCACTCAACTTGCCATTCTGATCCAATGGCACTGAGATAGGCTTATAGCCTATTATACCATACTTGGACAACATGTCCAAGCCATACTGTCTCTACAGTAATCCAATACCATGTGGTGACCTAATCACCTCAATGCCCAAGAAATATCTGAGCTCCCCCAGATCCTTCATCTCAAACTTCTGTCTAAGCAAGATCTTTACATCAAAGATCTCTGCATCATGGTCCCCCGTAATAATCAGGTCATCTACATAGATGACAACAAGCATGTGTCTCACATACAGTGAGAAATCTGCATTGGCTACATGAAAGCCAATAGTGATAAGATATTCAAAAATCTTGTCATACCACGCTCTTGCTGCTTGTTTTAAGCCATACAAGGCTTTCTTCAACCTACAAACATGCTCGGGGTGATTCACATCCTCATAACCAGGTGGCTGCAACATATACATCTCTTCGTGCAAATCCCCATGCAAGAATGCATTCTTTACATTCATATGATATAAAGACCATTGCTTTGACATAGACATTGCTATCACAACTCTCAGTGTTGCCATCTTGGCAAATTGGCTGAAAGTTTCCTCATAATCAATGCCATATGTCTGTGCATATCCTTTGGCTACCAATCTAGCCTTGTACCTACTTATGCTTCCATCACTATTATGTTTTACTTTGTACACCTACTTATATCCAATGGCTTTCTTGCCTTCGGGCAATTGCATTAAATCCCAAGTCTCATTTCCATATAGTGCATCCATCTCCTCATCCATAGCTTTCTCCCAACACACATTTCCAACAGCCTCATCAATGCATGTGGGCTCTATAACCTACACAACTTTTGCCATGTATGCATAGTGATGTGCCACATAACCATCATAGGTAAACCTCTGCACAGGATTCTTCACTCTCCCAGATCTTTGCAGCTTTGCATTCATGGCTTCCATAGCCTTCTTTATACTAGGTGTTCTCATAGTAGCTGGTATCCCAAGATCCTGATCAAGGCTCATCTCTAAGCCACTAGACTCTCCACCATCAACATGAGAATGCCCTGCAGAAATGTCAGGTATACTAAGGGGATCAACCACTTTCTCTTTTCCTTTATGTGATGTACTAATAACATTTATAGAATTGGTATTATGACGCAGCCTGCCACTCCATGGTCTATCAACTGAACCACTAGATGAGGACTCTCCTGGTACACTCAAAGACTGTGATTTTGCTGACTTGCATTCTGTGCAACCACATTTCTACTCACATCAGCCCCAACAGCTTCTTTTTCAGCAGTATACCAACTGCACATCTCATCAAAAACAACATCCCTCCTTACCCTCAACTCATGTGTAGCAGGGTTATAACACCTGTATCCCTTTTGCTCAAGGGAGTACCCAATAAACACACATTTTTCAGCTTTTGGATCCAGCTTAGTTCTCAGCTCATTTGGCACATGCACATATGCAATGCATGCAAAGACTTTCAGATGAGACAAATCAGGTTTTCTACCAGTAAGCCTATCCTCTCTGGAGTTACATCATGTATGGCTGCAGTTGGAGTCCTGTTCATGATGTAAACTGATGTAGAAATAGCCTTAACCCAATAGCTATGCGGCATATTCTTCTCTCCCATCAATGCTCACGCAATCTCAGCAATGTGGCTGTTTTTCCGCTCAGCAACTCCATTTTGCTATGCGGAGTGTATCTACATATAAACTGTCTCTGAATACCATTCTTTTGTAAAAATTCAGAGAACTCATTGGAGAAGTACTCTCCTCCATCTGACCTTAGGCACTTTACATGTTTCCCTGTTTGCTTTTCAACCATAACTCTGAAATTCTGAAAATGAGTGAACACCTCACTTTTCTCCTTCATGAAGTATACCCACACTTTTCTTGTGTGGTCATCATCAATAAATGTCACATAATACCTGCAGCCTCCCATAGACATGGTCTTCATAGGACCCCATACATCTGAATGCACAACATCTAGTGCATTTCTGCTCACATTTCTGTCACGTGGAAATATATGCTTTGTTTGCTTTCCAAATTGGCATTCTTCACATATTTTTTGCATACCTTTAACTTTAAACTTTGGCAGCCCTGTCACAATTCCTTTAGTTTGCATTGACTTCATTCTCTGTACATTCACATGTCCATTCTTTTATGCCAAATGTCTGTGTCTGTACCAATTCCTGAACCATTTGCAAACATCGCAGCACTCACTTCAGGCATCTTTACATTCAATGTAAACATTCTGCCCACTCTGTTGCCTTTTGCAACCAACATGCACTTGTCTTTAAAGTCTTCAACATAACAACCATCAGGGTTAAACCGAACCTGCAAACCCTGGTCAATCATCTGGCCAACTGAAACCAGATTCTTTGTTATGTTCGGAACATGAAGTACATCTGCAAGGTACTTCACTTTGCCATCCTACATAGACAATGGCACATCTCCAACATGGGCAATTGGATGAGCAGTGTCATCCCCTGTTTCCACAAAACCTGGTCTTTCAAGGTTTTTCATCTTCTTGAACCACTCCCTATGACTTGTCATGTGGTTCGAAGCACCTAAATCAATGTTGCTTCAACATTTTCAGACATGGCATTAACGACATGCTGCATAACAAACAACCTTTCATTATCCTCATTGTTTCTGCTCGAGGATGCATAGTTGTTTTGTTGCAATTTTCCATTTTGCATGTCAGCCAGCTTCTTATAACAATCTGCCTCCTGCACATGTCCGGGCTTACCATAATAAAAGCATCCACGTGTATCAATATATTGCCTTTGCCAATTTCCATGACCTCTTTGACTCCCCCTACCTCTCAATTGGCCTCTTCCACCTGCGTGTTGTGTTGTTGTTGTGAATTTTGGGCTTGTTGTTGTTGTTGTTGCTGGCCATAATTCTGATTACCTGTTCGGCGACCTTCTTGGCCGCGTCCACGGCCTCCTCTACCTCGTCCTCTTCCTGAACTTGTGTAGAAGGCCTGTTGCTCTGAATTGTTTTTGTTTTGTGAGAAGACTGTTAGTCTTCACCCAAGCTCTTCTCTTCTATAATCAACACAGACAACAAATCTGTGAAATCGAGAATGTTTTCCCAAGTCTGAATAGACGTCTTGAATGCCTTGTATTGTGGCCTGAGACCACATAGACAGACTTCCACCTTATCATCAACTACTACTGAAACACCAATAGATGCAAAGGATTCCACAATACCCTTGATCTTCAATGCAGTCATTCACAGACATACTGTTTTTCTCTACAATATGAAGTTTATTCTTAAACTATATCTTTTATGCCTTGGTATTCGTTTCATAGAGTTTTACCAAGGTGTCCCATGCCTCCTTGGTGGACTTGGCATCATGTATGTGCCCAATCATGGTGTCCTGTATACTAATAGAGAGCCAATACATAACTTTTCTGGCTCCTTGGTTCCAATCCTTGAACTCTTTCACATCTGTAGCAGTCGGATTGATCTCCGGTATCTTCGGTGCCTCTTCATGCTCACCTTCTATGTAGTCCCAGTAACACTTTTCCATCGCACAAGTTGAAAAAGCATAATAATACAGAGTATCTGAATATTATTCATTGTGTACTGTTGTCAAAATTATGGGGAGTATGCATGACGGAAGCAATAGTTGATGTGGCAAGATAGAGCACATATATAAGAGAGCAAAAACATAAGATGTATAAAAAAAGTTGGCTTAACCTTCACTTTCATGTGTTGGTTGTGTTGTGTTACAAAAAGTGAGGCATCATCCCCTTTATATAGGGTCCACCAACAAGGGCTAGGGTTGGGCCAACTTTGGATCCCTTTTCCATCCACATGCCCACTTTATTTAGCGTGTGTTCATACCTACATGACCTCTTTCTTTCAGCCTTTACCACTTGTACATCATATATTTCAACATTGTCTAAGTAAGCGAGTAAGAGCAAGCATATGTGTTTTCTGTGTGTTATCTGATCAGTCTTTGAGTCTATGAGTTTCGAACCCATTGGGCTTAGGCATTGACTGTCTTATTCTCAATTAGTAAGTGACTATCTTATTTGTCAAATTGACCACCCACATCTTCATTATTCTATATACATTCTAACAACATGCCCATCTTTCAATCATGCCTTTAGATAAAGGCAACATTCTCTATATAGAAAGAACATACAAGCCTTTGAGAGGGTCTTAATAGGAAAGAAGTGGTGAATGATAATAGCTCATGTTTTGATTCATGCTTTTTTTCATCTTATGGAATATATTTGTTTAAATCTTGACCTATTTACTCATATGTGCTCAAATCCTGGAATTTAAATGGTCAAATATATAGAACGACCTACCTACCTACCTTCTATTCTCTTGTAGCACATTATAAACTATGTAAACTAAATAATTTTGTAATATAAGACTCGTGAATCACCACATGTGTGCGCTTAGAGAAATATTAACCATGTATTAGTTCTTTATACATTGATAAATATTGTTTGAATTTAAATATGTAGACTAGTGAATCACGCCTATGTGTGTAGAGAAATATTATCCATGCATAAGTTCTTTAGACATTGATTAATCTCCTTTAAATAAGCTACACTATTCATAATGATGGATCCTCTCATTCAACTATAATATATCAACTATAATATATCCTCTCATTCAACTATAATATATCCTCTCATTCAACTATAATATATCTCTAAGTAAGGAGAGTAACTACTATCTTAATTTCAGTAATATAGAAAACCAATGTATCCATTTACACATGTGCACAAGCACTACACATGCCAATATACAGAGACACAACACATGCACACACATACACATAAACCATACACACTATACTATTAGTAACCATACTATTGTTAATTAAAATCTAATTATACTATTGTTAATTAAAATCTAATTAATTAAAATCTAATTATACTATTGTTAATTAAATTTAATTATACTGTTTAATGCATTTTGGGTTAGCTTGCATGTTAGCGCATAAGTGAAGGTGGCCGATCCTCGTGTCTAAAAGGCATGGTGCATTTAAGAGGGGGTTCAAGTGAGATTGACAGCTAAGGGGGCCCGATTTTGGGTGGGGGTGATCTGGGCTGTTGGATCCCCAAAAGTAAACTAGGGCCGCTCGATAGTAAACTAGAGCTGCCCCGCATAACAAAAGCATATATTAATATGGGATGGATACACTAGCTAGCAGAAATTGTAGCCTAATGGTAAGACTATGGCCTCCCTAGCGGCACGTCGTGGGTTCAAATCCTTTCTTTTGCATTTTGAGACTTAGGCAAAAAAATTCTAAGTCCAAACTTGGGAATTGGAGTAAACTAGGCAATATGGCAAGCTTGACTTTATTGCGGGGTGGCCCTAGTTTACTTTGGGGCCCTAGATCTTTTGTAAACTAGGGGAGGCGAAGCACGACATCTCAAAAAAAACTTGGGTTGTGAAGTAAACTAGGATCCCTAGTTTACTTCACAGGCCGAAGCAGATATCACAATAAAAACTTGGCCTGTGAAGTAAACTAGGATCCCTAGTTTACTTCACAAGCTGAGTTTTTTTTTGGCCCTAGTTTACTTTTGGCAATCCGATGTATGGCCCAAATTACCCCCGCCCAAAATTGGTCCCCTTAGTCGTAGATCCCACGTCCTTTTCCTCTGTGTCCGCAAATTCTCCCTGGCTCTCAGACCACTCCAAACTTGAAGGGATATCACCTCACAAGCTCTCTGTTTGCCAACAATTACAAGCCCATAGCTAACTCTGAATCACTTTCCTCTTGAGGATGACTGACTCTGACCTAGCTGAAGTAGAATCTCTCTTTTATGAGTCAACTAGCACTTCTAGTTGCTCACACCACTCAAACCACACAAAATCCCATGATAATGGATACTCAACTAACAGCACTGGAATCACTGCTGCCACACAGAAAGCACTCAAAACATAAAACCTTCCTACTACTAATAGCTGATAGCTCTGACTATCAGATGAGGCCCAGAAACACTTCTTACACACTCAGACAAGTCAGCTCAAGATCCTCTTACTCCTAGATGATGGTTCTGATGTTCTGCTTTACACAGAACTAACTCTATATACTTTCTCTTCTAATTCTAACTCAGAATAAGTTCTGACACAAAAGACACTTGATCTGCCCTCTCAGAGATCCCTCCTCCATCATCTCAACACAAATAAAGCATCAAGGCACAAAACTCACCAAACTACAAAAAAACACAAGCTCAAAACACTCTACCCTTCATTCAAACCAAACAAACAAGCTCAAAACACTCTACCCTTCATTCAAACCAAACAAACAATCTCAACAAACCTGAGACCTTGGGCTTCAAAGAAAATTGAAGAAAGCACAAGAAACTTTCAGGATCTGCCCACAGATAGACCCGCAACTTCAAACTTCACATCATCATCATCTTCATCCTTCACTAACCAGCTTTCACCTAACAAACAAGTATAGTCAAAGAAATTCTAATCTGGATCACATTTGTAACAGAGGTTTTGCTTAGAGAATCCAAGAAACACCTTGGCCAATCCTTCACTCCTCGGCTGCTTTGATCCAAACACTCCTCCCTCACTGCATCTGACTCTTCTTTGTAGACCTAGAAATGCATGTAGGCATCTCTAGCGTGCTACACTGAGACCTGCAAAAGCCCACACAACTGCAGTTCTTTCCTGGTGGTCTCTCCAACCTTACTACTATCAACCACACTCGATTAATCACCCCTTTTCCTCTTCAAGCCGCCCTATCGTCGCCTTTGTTCTCTTCTAGAAGATTATGCTGCCTGGTTTCCATGATCGCTCGTATTGCTTCTATTTTGGTTTAGCACATTTACATTTGTCCTTTGCCTGCCACGCATCTTTGGCTACCTTGGATTCACACAAACTATCATACACACACTCTATATATACATACATCATGTTTGTGAGGGGCTCAGATTTCCCTTCATAACATGCCAAACTAGAAATGCACGTTCTAACTTCTGAATGCATGTTCATAAGTTTGCAGGTATCCAGCCACACATGTTCATATCTCGGGATGCATGTGTACAATCATACTGGGCCACACATGTTCCTAGGTCCCCACACATGTTCCTAATGCCATGAATGCACACTTATAAACCTTGAAATATCCAAGATCACTAAGGTCACCCCTATAAGAATGATATATACCAATCCATGATGCCCCTATATGGCCTAGATCCCAAGATAGATTTATCTCCAATAAAGTACATATCTGGATCAAATGAAAATCTCTCTAGATCCATATGCATAATCCTCTCTCCTACGAGGTCTCACCTCAACAAAATCGTGGCTATGCTCATGTGCAATGCCTATTTGTGTGCGATACATCAATATCATCATGTGTATGTGTGCACGATACATCATCATGGTCATCTGAATCTGAGTCGGCATAGTCTACATCCTCGAAGACATAGTCGTAGAGGCTCAAGAGTGTGGGACACTCAAACAAGGAAGACCCTTCCCATGTGAACAATGCCGCACCATCTTTGTTTAGGTGGCACTGAAATAATGAAATCGCCACCATGACCACAACATATGGACCATATGTCATGTACACTCACCTCATGAAACAAATACCTCGAGTGATGAGGTATCAATGCCTCGAGCTCAAATAACCACCGATGGCATGAGTAATCCACCGCATCACAGCATGAAATCGGTGAGTAAAGGTCCATAGGTCTAAATCTCAAAGTGCCAAAGGTATACGTGAAAGTGGCGAAAGATATATGATACAAAGCACAAAATGACAAGTCAAAGTGGCAATCTCGTAACCACAAAGATAGTGCCACAGCTGATCTCATGCAATCGGGATTAATAATAGAATCGAAACTGTATACAGAGTGTTGATCATAAGAGGGATAGAGGTAATAACAACCATATCTACATGCGAACACTCCCCACAAAGCACACAAGGTGTGTAAACACACTCACAAAGCACTATGCATGTGAAAAATACCCAATGAAAGCTTAAAATGTGCGAGCACCCCACAAAAAAATGTGCTTGTGTGTGAACAAGATCCAAAACCGCATAGGAATCACCACACAAGTGCCCAAAATCATGCAAATCCACACCACAGGGTAGGGCATGTGTGAACACTCCCAAATACGCCAAATCAGCCCAATGTGTAAATAACCTCCTCAAGGCTCACCCCATGTGAACAAGCCTCAAAACTACCACATTGTACATGAACAACCTCCTCGAGGCTCAAGGCAAGTGAACGAACTCAATCATTGCATGTGAACATCCCAAATCCATGTGGATCACTGTGGATGTGAACTGCCCTTTGCTCCCAAAAAAAAAGGTAGATGAGTAAAAGTGTGGAATGAAAGATTAATGGTTGGGGTATGTGAATAAAGAGACCAAAGGATTAATTGGAAGGTGGACGAAAGAATAGAATGACTCCCTTTTCACCTCATGTTGGCAGGCAACGAACCCTAAACTAAAAGAGCTATTAATGTTTTTATCCTCCATCCTCACTTCTCTCGCTACAGCAACTCAATCTCTCATGTCTGCGCTAGAACAAACAGGCTACCTAGCTCTTAGCACCATCGGATCGCCAAAAGTAAACTAGGGCCGAAAAAAAACTCGGCTTGTGAAGTAAACTAGGGATCCTAGTTTACTTCACAGGCCGAGTTTTTTTTGTAATGTCTGCACTTGGCCTGTGAAGTAAACTAGGGATCCTAGTTTACTTCATAGCCCAAGTTTTTTTTGAGATATCGTGCTTTGCCTCCCCTAGTTTACAAAAGATATAGGGCCCCAAGGTAGGGCTGCCCCGCAATAAAGTCGGGCTTGCCAAATTGCCTAGTTTACTCCAGTTCCCGAGTTTGGACTTATAATTTTTTTGCCTAAGTCTCAAAATGCAAAAGAAAGGATTTGAACCCACGGCGTGCCGCTATGGAGGCCATAGTCTTACCATCAGGCTATAATTTCTGCTAGATAGTGTATCCAGCCTATATTAATATATGCTTTTGTTATGCGAGGCAGCCCTAGTTTACTATTGAGTGGCCCTAGTTTATTTTCAAGGATCTAACGGCCCGGATCGCCCCCGCCCAAAATTGGGCTCCCTCAACCATCGATCCCACTTGAACCCCCTCTTAAATGCACCGTGCCTTTTAGACACGAGGGCGACCGATTGATGTGGAGGAGGGCTTTGCTAGAGAGGAAGGCTGGGTGCGCACAGTGAAGGGACTGCAGGAGAGAAAGGTAACAAACAGTTCTCTCAAGCTCTCTCTCTCTCTCATACATAATCTCTCTCTCTCTCTCTCTCTCTCTCTCTCTCTCTCTCTCTCTCTCTCTCTCGCTAGCTACGTGCTCTAAGAGACTCCTAGGAACCAGAAATCTCTCTCTAGTGCACGCTAGAAATTCTACCTCTTGTGTCATGGGTGAATTTTAGAATGGCCCTATGGTCCTATGGCCATCTAGCTTGGCCCTCGGGCCATTCTACCATACATAATGTCCTTTAGAATGGCCCTAAGGACATTTTATCATGCATAATTTGGTTCAAAGATTGGACCTAAGTCTATTCTAGCATCCATGATGGGGAATTTCAGGATGGACCTAGGGCCAATCTTTACATGTACATGCATAAAATATCAAGATTGTGCATGGTACAATGGCCCTTGGGCCATTCTTACAAGTACAATGTACTTTAGAATGGCCCTCGGGCCATTCTATCTACACAATGTGCTTACGAATGGCCCTAGGGCCATTCTCCACTCCCTTTTATCAACTGTTGGTGGTAAATTTTAGAATGGTCCTTGGGGTAATATCTTGAGAGAAAAGCCCTAGGTCCATTCTACCATCCATTATGTTCTCTAGAATTTCCCTAGAGCCATTCTTTCAAGCACATTGTGCATGGTGTAATTTCCCTAGGGCCATTCTTTCAAGCACATTGTGCATGGTTGAATTGCCGTAGGGCCATTCTACCTCTTGTGTCAACAACAGGAAAATTTTAGAATGGTCCTATGTCCAATCTCTCCATGTGCATGGCAAGAATGGCCATAGGGCCATTCTACCATGAATCTAGCTACCATCAACAACGCAACACAATCTTTTCTTGTAGATTGGTGTTAGGGCCAAGTTGGCAACAAAGATTATGTAGAATTGTTCATGGTAGCTTGGAAAGATTTCCCTTGCAAAGAGAATCTAGCTTGGCCCTAGGGCCAAGATATCATGAACAAATCTACATCTTTGCTGGTAGATTGGTCATAGAGCCAATCTATCATAAAAAAAGCAACACTATCTTTGTTGGTAGATTGGCCCTAGGGCCAAGCTACTAGCAAAGACAATGTAGATTTGTTCATGGTAGCTTGACAAGCTAGATTCTCTTGTCTATGGTAGCTAGATTCTCTTAGGTTTCCTATGGCCATTCTTTGAGGGTTGCATGGGAGGATGGCCCTTGGGCCCATCTATGCATGTGTATGGAAAGAGTGACCCTTGCAAGAGAATCTAGCTTGGCCCTATGGCCAAGCTACCTTGCAAGAGAATCTAGCTTGGCCTTAGGGCCATCAAAGATGATGTAGGTTTGTTCATGGTGGTAGCTTGGCCCTAGGGCCAAGCTAGATTCTCTTGTGTGTTGTAGTTAGATTCTCCTGTGTTCCCCATAGTAGTTCTCTTAAGATTTCCTGGTAGAATGGCCCTTGGGCCCATCTATGCATGTGCATGGCAAGAGTGACCCTTTTAAGGGAATATAGCTTGTCACTAGGGCCAAGCTACCTTGCAAGAGAATCTAGCTTGGCCCTAGAGAATTGTACAAGTTTAAAAAGCACAATAATACAGAGTGCCTGAATATTATTCTTTTTGTACTGTCTGTCAAAATTATAGGGAGTATGCACAACGGAAGAAATAGTTGATGTGGCAAGATAGAACAACACAATGGAAGAAATAGTTGATGTGGCAAGATAGAACAACATATGAGAGAGAGCAAAAAGACAAGATGTATACAAAGCTTCTATATTGCTTTCTATTTCAGCCACTCCAAAGTTGGCTTAAGCTTCACCTTTATGTGTTGGTTGTGTTACAAAAAGTGAGACCTCCTACCTTTTATATAGAATCCACCAAGGACTAGGGTTGGTCCAACCCTAGATCCCTTTTCCACCCGCATGCCCACTTTATTTGAGGTGTGTTAACACCTACATGACGTCTTTCTCTTAGACTTTACCACTTGTACATCATATATTTCAACATTGTCTGAGTGAGTGAGTGAGAGAGAAAGCATCCAGCAAAGCGATTGTCTTGTTAGTCAGATTGACTATCCACACCTTCATTATTTTATATACATTCTAACAACATGCCCATCTTCCAATCATGCCTTTAGATAAAGGTGACATTCCAATCATGCCTTTAGATAAAGGTGACATTCTCTACATAGAAAGAAGGTCCAAGCCTTTGGGACGGTCTTAATAGGAAAGAAGTGGTGAATAATAGCCCACCTTTTTATTCACGTTTTTTTCCTGTTGTGAATCACCACGTGTGCTTAGAGAAATATTAACCATGCATTAGTTCTTTATACATTGATAAATATTGTTTGAATTTAAATATGTAGACTAGTGAATCACGCCTCTGTGTGCTTAGAGAAATATTATCTATGCATAACTTCTTTAGACATTGATTAATATCCTTTAAATAAGCTACACTATTCATAATGATGTATCCATTTACACATGTGCACAAACACTACACATGCCAATATACAGAGAAAAACCACATGCACACACATACACACTATACTAGTAACCATACTATTAATAATTAAAATCTAGTTATACTATTATTAATTAAAATCTAATTATATTGTTTATTGCTTTTAGGTTAGCTGTAGTTTAGTGCATAAGCAAAGGCAGTGGCGGCTGTCGTGGAGGATGAACAAGCGAAGGCGAAAGGAGTGCAGAAAACAGCTCTCTCTCTCACACACATAGCCAATCTCTCTCTCTCTCTCTCTCTCTCTCTCTCTCTCTCTCTCTCTCTCTCTCTAGCTACGTTCTCTAAGAGAACCAAAAATCTCTCTCTCGTGCAAGCTAGCAAGCTATATTCACACAGAATCATTCAAAACCTCAAGCTCTTCTCTCTCTCTCTCTCTCTCTCTCACACACACACACACACACACACACACACACGCACATACACACTCAACCCCTCTCTCTCTTTCTCTCTCACACACACACACACCCACACCCCCCTTCTCTTTTTCTCTCACACACACAATTATCTCTCTCTAATTAGTTTAAAATCTACTTAATGTTAGATTCTAATTTGTCTCTAATTACTGTTTATAATGTAGTTAGTGCTTAATTACATAAGAAAATCAAACAAGAAGGAAGTGCACCTTTTGTTTGTTCAATTGGATGTTGACGATGTTGATGCACAAGAGGCTTGGGAGGGAAAACTTCAGAGCCAGATCTAGGGTGAATTTTGAAATTTTGTGAATTTGAAATTAGGTGGGACTACCTTGGGAGAGATGGGCTAAAGAGTCTAAATTGAGAGTGTAAAATTTAAATTTCCTCTAAACTTTGGGAGAGATGGGCAAAATAGACTGGGAGTGTAGATTGGCCCTAGGGCTAATCTCAATTTACATTGGCCCTAGGGAACACAAGAGAATCTAGAGTGACCCTTGGACCAAGCTACCACACACACAAGAGAATCTAGCTTGGCCTTACCATCACCACCACGACAACACCATCTTTTCTAATAGATTGCTAGATTCTCTCAAGATTGCATGGTACCATCAACAAAGCCACTCCATCTTTGCTGGTAGATTAGCCATAGGGCCAAGCTGACAACAAAGATGATGTAGATTTGTTCATGGTAGCTTGGCCCTAGGGCCAAGCTATATTCTCTTGTGTGTGGTAGTAGCTAGACTCTCGTGTGTTCTGTAGAGCCGTTCTCTCAAGATTGCATGGTAGAATGGCCCTTGGTCCCATCTATGCATGTGCATGGCAAGAGTGGCCCTTACAAGAGAATCTAACTAGGGCCAAGTACAAATCTACATCATCTTTGCTGGTAGATTAGTCCTAGGGCCAAGCTACCATCAACAAAGCAATACCATCTTTGTTGGTAGATTGGTCCTAGGTCCAAGCTACCATGCACAACTTGAATTTTGAATTTCTCGCCAAGATTAGAGATTTTGAATTTCTCAAAAAAATTAAAATTTGAGTTTCCCACAAAATTCAAATTTTTTCCCAAGAATAGCCATAGGGCCATTCTACCATGAATCTAACTTGGCCCTAGGGCCCAAGCTACCAAGAACAAATCAACATCCTCTTTGTTGGTAGCTTAGCCCTAGGGCCAAGCTACCATCACCAAAGCAACACCATCTTTTCTGGTAGATTGGCCCTTGGGCTAGGTAAATTCTCTCAAGATTGCATGGTAAAATGGCCCTAGGGCCAAGCTACCATCAAAAAAGCAACCCCCATCTTTGCTGGTAGATTGGCCCCATAGGGCCAAGCTGACAACAACAAAGATAATGTAGATTTGTTCATGGTAGCTTGGCCCTAGGTCCAAGCTAGATTTTGTTGTGTGTGGTAGCTAGATTTTCATGTGTTCCCTAAAGCCATTCTCTCAAGATTGTATGGTAGAATGGCCCTTGGGCCTATCTATGCATGTGCATGACAAGAGTGGTCCTTGCAAGAGAATCTACCTTGGCCCCAGGGCGAAGCTACCATATCAACAAAGTAAAACCATCTTTGCTAGCAGCTTGGCCCATAGGGCCAAGCTAACAACAACAAAGATAATGTAGATTTGTTCATGGTAGCTTGGCCCTAGGTCCAAGCTAGATTTTGTTGTGTGTGGTAGCTAGATTTTCATGTGTTCCCTAAAGCCATTCTCTCAAGATTGTATGGTAGAATGGCCCTTGGGCCTATCTATGCATGTGCATGACAAGAGTGGCCCTTGCAAGAGAATCTACCTTGGCCCCAGGGCGAAGCTACCATATCAACAAAGTAAAACCATCTTTGCTGGTAGATTGGCCATACGGCCAAGCTGCTAGCAAAGATGGTGTAGATTTGTTCATGGTAGCTTGGTAAGATTTACCCTTGCAAGAGAATCTAGCTTGGTCCTAGCCCTAGGGCCAAGCTACCACTAACAAATCTACATCATCTTTGCTACTAGATTGGTCATAGGGCCAAGTTATCATCAACAAAGCAACACCATCTTTGCTGTTAGCTTGGCCCTAGGGACAAGCTACAAAATTCAAATTTCCTCCCAAGAATGGCCATAGGGCCATTCTACCATGAATCTAGCTTGACCCTAGGGCTAAGATACCAAGAACAAATCAACATCCTCTTTGTTGACCAAGCTACATCACCAGAGAGCAATACCATATTTGCTGGTAGATTGGCCCTAGAGCCAAGTTGCCAATAAAGATGTAGATTTGTTCATGGTAGCTTGGCCCTAGGGCCAAGCTAGATTCACTTGTGTGTGTCAGCTAGATTCCCACAAAATTGAAATTTCCCCTAAAAATTTTGAGTTTCTTGAGAATGGCCATTCTCCACTCCCTTGTGTCAACTCCCTTATGCACTTTAGAATGGCCCTAGGGCCATTCTCTACTCCCTTGTGTCAACTCTCTATGGTGGCCAATCTCTTCATATGCATGCGAAATACATCAAGATTGTCCATGGAAGAATGGCCATAGGGCCACTCTCTACACATGCATGCATAATACACTGTTCTTGAAATATTGGACCTAGGTTTATTTTACCATCCATGATGATGAATTTTAGGAAGGCCCCTAGGCCAATCTCTCCATTCTACCTACCTAAACTATCAATATTGTGCATGGTAGAATGCCCCTTGGGCATTTCTTGCACAGGCACAATGTGCTTTAGTGTGGCCTTGGGGCCATTCTACCTACACATTGTGCTTGAGATTGGCCATGGGGCCATTCTACCATTTGTCTCAACACAACGGGTGAATTTTAGAATGGCCCTATGGTCCTATGGCCATCTAGCTTGGCCTTCAAGCCATTCTACCATACACGATGTCCTTTGGAATGGCCCTAGGGACATTTTACCATGCATAATTTGCTTGAAAGATTGGACCTAAGTCCATTCTAGTATATGATGGGGAATTTCAGGATGGCTCTAGGTCCAATCTATATATGTGCATGTATAACATATTAATATTGTGCATGGTAGAATGGCCCTTGGGCCATTCTTGCAAGAACAATGTACTTTAGAATGGCCCTAGGGCCATTCTATCTACACATTGTGCTTGAGAATGGCCCTAGGGCCATTCTCCACTAGAACCATTCTCCATTCCCTTGTATCAAATATTGGTAAATTTTAGAATGGTCCTTGGGCCAATCTCTTGAAAGAAAGGCCCTAGGTCCATTCTACCATCCATTATGTTCTCTAGAATTTCCCTAGGGCCATTCTTTCAAGCACTTGTGCATGGTGGAATGGCCCTAGGGCCATTCTACCTCTTGTGTCAACAACGAGAAAATTTTAGATTTATCCTATGGCCAGTTTCTCCATGTGCATGGCAAGAATGGCCATAGAGCCATTCTACCATGAATCTTGCTACCATCAAAAAAGCAACATAATATTTGATTGTAGATTGGTGTTAGATCCAAGCTACCAGCAAAGATGTGATGAAGATTTGTTCGTGGTAGCTTGGCAAGATTTCCCTTGCAAGAGAATCTAACTTGGCCCTAGGCCCAAGCTACCACGAATAAATCTACATCATCTTTAATGGTATATTGATCATAGGGCCAAGATATCATCAACAAAGCAATACCATCTTTGCTCTGCTGGTAGATTGGCCCTAGGGCCAAGTTAGATTCTCTTGCCTATGGAGCTAGATTCTCTTGGGTTTCCTAGAGCCATTTTCTCAATATTGCATAGGATAATGGCCCTTTGGCCTATCTCTGCATGTGCATGTCAAGAGTGACCCTTGGGCCCATCTCTGCATGTGCATGGCAAGAGTGACCCTTGCAAGAGAATCTAGCGTAGCCCTAGAGCCACGCTACCATGAACAAATCTACATCATCTTTGATGCTGGTAGATTGGCCCTAGGGCCAATCTACTATCAACAAAGCAACACCACCTTTGCTGGTAAATTTTTTCATGGTAGCTTGGCCCTAGGGTCAAGTTAGATTCTCTTGTGTTCCCTAGATCCATTGTCTCAAGATTACATGGTAGAATGGCCCTTGGGCGGCCCGTCTATGCATGTGCATGGCAAGAGTTGCCCTTGCAAGAGATTCTAGCCCACTTGGGCCAAGCTACCAAGGGCCAAGCCTCCATGAACAAATCTACATCCTCTTTGTTGATGGTAGAGCTACCATCAACAAAGCAAGACCATCTTTGGTGGTAGATTGGCCCTAGGGCCAAATTTCTGGCAAAGATGATGTAGATTTGCTCATGGTAGCTTGGCCCTAGGGACAAACTAGATTATCTTATGTTCCCTAGAGCCATTCACTACTCCCTTGTATCTTGATGTACTTTAGAATGGTCCTAGGGAACTCAAGATAATCTAGAGTGGTCCTAGGGAACTCAAGATAATCTAGAGTGACCATTGCAAGAGAATCTAGCTTGGCCCTAGGGCCAAGCTACTAAGAATAAATCAACATTCTCTTTACTAGTAGCTCGGCCCTAGGGCCAAGGTACCATCACTAGAGCAACACCATCTTTGTTGGTAGACTGGCCCTAGGGCCAAGCTACCAGCAAAGATGATGTAGCTTTGTTCATGGTAGCTTTTCTCTAGGGCCAAACTAGATTCTCTTCTGTGCGGTAGCTTCTTGTATTCCCTAGGGCCATTCTCTTGCATGGCAGAATGGCCATGTATGCATGTTCTTGGGAAGAGTTACCCTTGCAAGAGATTCTAGCTTAGTCCTAGGGCCAAGCTACCAAGGGCCAGCTTCCATGAACAAATTTACATCCTCTTTGCTAGTAGAGCTACCATCAACAAAGCAACAACATCTTTGCTGGTATATTGGCCATAGGGCCAAGTTGCCAGCAAAGATGATGTAGATTTTCTCATGGTTCTCCTGTGCTCCCTATAGCCATTCTCTCAAGATTGCATGGTAGAATGGCCCTTGGGGCCATCTATGCATGTGCATGGTAAGAGTGATCCTTGTAAGAGAATCTAGCTTAGCTTGGCCTAGGGCCAAGCTACCTTGTAAGAGAATCTAGCTTAGCCCTAGGGCAAAGCTAGATTGCAAGAGAATCTAGCTTAACCCGAGGGCCAGCAAAGATGATGTAGATTTGTTCATGGTAGCTTGGCCCTAGGGCCAAGCTAGATTCTTTTATGTGTGGCGGCTAGATTCTCTTGTGTTTCCAAGAGCCATTCTCTTAATATTGCTTGGTAGAATTGCTCGTGGGCCCATCTATGCATGTGCATGGAAAAAGTGACTCTTACAAGAGAATTTAGCTTGGCCCTAGGGCCAAACTACCTACGGCCAAGCTTCCATGAATAAATCTACATCCTCTTTGTTGGTAGCTTTGCCCTAGTAATGTATGCTTGTGTGTGTGTGTGTTTTAAGTCTTCTACATCAGCAGTTAGAAAAACTTCAAGAACCTTATCCAACTTGACTAGACTACTAGTAAAATGTCAAACATGATTATATAACAATAGATTTGTGTACAATAATTATGATACAAGTACGTCGAGCCAGTGACTCCATTAAGTGAAAAAGAATTTTTTGTTGTAGAGCATAAACCACGAAAATATTTTGAGAGAATAGATCCTGTTACCTGCATCCATCCAAACAGAATTTTTTGTTGTAGAGCATAAACCACGAAAATATTTTGAGAGAATAGATCATGTTACCTGCATCCATCCAAACAGACAAATAAAGAGTTAGCCCGTGTGTGTCTTGAAGGTGTCAAAGGACCTATCACGTGTTATAGATATCACCTAAAATAGCCTATGGTTTATGCAGTGATGGGATCATTCCCCTTGATATGTCTAGAATATAGTCTCATCCCAAAGTAAAGGGATAATTCAAAAATTGGAAGATGACTAGCTACCTAGTGATCTCTATAAAGAGATTCAATATTGTTTCCTATTATATGAGAAAACTACTAGCTTCTCGGTAATCCCAAAAGAACCAATAGATATCTCCAATCATATCATTAGAACAAATAAAATTTATATGTTACAGCCTATCAATGTATAAGCACCCGTGTATCTCTAAAGATAATCCCTAGAAATATCACAACAATCCACATATTCTTCAGAGGATTGGTAGTCATGTTAAGCTTGTCTTAGGAGATATTTTTGCATGAATTCAAAAAGCCACCTATATGTAAAAAATCATCATTGTCACTACATATTAGTAGTATTATGAAATACATTCTAATGGTAGCTTCCGAGCGATCTTGTTTTAACAAGAGAAGCTATATACATTCTCATGTGCACATGACCTCCCCTTATCTAACTAAACCAAGGGTTAAGTTCTCAAATTGTGAGTTATATTGACAAATTTTTTGGCCTATATTGAGGCCTAATAAAATTTTCAAAGTCCGCGTAGTGCTAATGTATCAGTTTATTGAATCAGCATTGAGTACCATCAGCCATGCATGACCAGACATAAGCCTATTAACAATATGCTAGTTAGGCACTGTAGATTAAGGAAAAAGTAATACGTTTCCATATTTGGTGTTCTATCAATCCATGTGAATGAGATTTGGGGTCGAATTAGCTTCAAGATATATCTTCATATGCCTAGATCAATCCGCATCTACTGCTTAAATAGTTGGTATTAGTCATAAAAATTTTACAGAATCATCACACACAAAAAACCAAAAATATATCATAAATGATATTGAAACCATATTATGAGCTGTGCTCATCCCTAGTTAAAAATTTAAGAAAAAAACCATATTATGAGCTGTGCTCATCCCTAGTTAAAAATTTAAGAAAAAAACCAAAATGCTTAACAATACTAACATAGCATCGTGATCTAATATTCATAGGAAAAGATATGCACAGCCTTGTATCCTCAATTAAATTCAAATATTTATACTTGATTCTAGCATAAAGACTGAGAAAATTTTCCAAAAAATAACTCAGACTCTACTGTGGCATAAAAATTGAGAAACCATTTCCAAAAAACCAGCATGTATATTATCTGAAATTGGATGTTCATCACGTGTAGGTTTCCCCAAAGGTCATCATCCAATCATGCAATACAAGTCAGAAATTTCCAACACACAGTCTAAGGCGTATGTAATATGGACATAGCACAATACGAGGTTCCATACAGTCATTAACCCATAAATTTGTATTAAGCACAAAGTTTCCATCGATAGTTATCAAGGGATTCAATAATCATAACTAGGATATGCTAGCACAAGAGACATGGCAAACAACCACAAGACACAGGCTAAGCGTCTCTGTACCCAATGCTTTGGTGAAGATATCAGCGACGTGATCCTGTGTGCTGACATAAACAAGGCCAACGTCTCCGCCAAAACCTTCTCTCTGACAAAATGGTAGTGGACCTCTATATGCTTTGTGCGAGCACAAAAAACTGGGTTCCTAGCCAACTGTATACTGCTGATGTTGTCACAGAAAATTTTTAACTTGTCTATCACTGATAGACCCAAATCTGCAACAAGTAGCTTTCTCAACCAAGCTACCTCACATGCTGGCAACATGTGAGGTAGCTGAGTACAGAGGTGCTGCCATAGCAGCACCTCTGTACTCGGCCTCTGTACTGGATAGAGCAACCATAGGCTACTTCTTACTGCTCCAAGTCACAGCAGCACTCCCCAAAGAAAACATGAAGCCACTAGTAGATCTTCTATCTCTGAGATACTACCAGCCAATCTTCAGCATCTGTGTACCCATGTACACATCTCTGTCTCCCAATTTCATAAAATAGTCCATAATGCAAAGTAGACCTCACATACCTTAGTATGCGTCTCAATGCATCCAAATGCGGCTTCCGAGGAACCTGCATAAACTGACTCACCAACCTAACAACATAGCTCAAATATGGCCTGGTGATCATCATGTAGATCAAGCTTCCTACTATGCGCCTATACATAATAGGATCCTCCAAAATCTCTCCTAAATCTGCACTCAACTTGCCATTCTGATCCAATGGCACTGAGATAGGCTTACAGCCTATCATACCATACTTGGATAACATGTCCAAGCCATACTGTCTCTACAGTAATCCATTACCATGTGGTGACCTAATCACCTCAATGCCCAAGAAATATCTAAGCTCCCCCAGATCCTTCATCTCAAACTTCTGTCTAAGCAAGATCTTTACATCAAATATCTCTGCATCATGGTCCCTCGTAAAAATGATCAGGTCATCTACATAGATGACAACAAGCACAACCCCTCTATCACTATGTCTCACATACAGCAAGAAATCTGCATTGGCTACATAAAAGCTAATAGTGAGACAAGATATTTAAAAATCTTGTCAGACCATGCTCTTGGTGCTTGTTTTAAGCCATACAAGGCTTTCTTCAACCTGCAAACATGCTCGGGGTGGACTCACATCCTCATGACTAGGTGGCTACAACATATACCTCTTCCTGCAAATCCCCATGCAAGAATGCATTCTTTACATCCATCTGATGTAAAGACCATTGCTTTGACGCACCCACTACTATCACAACTCTCACTGTTGCCATCTTAGCAACTGGGCTGAAAGTTTCCTCATAATCAATCCCATATGTCTGCACATATCCTTTGGCTACCAATCTAGCCTTGTATACTTGCTTATGCTTCCATCACTGTGTTATGTTTTACTTTGTACACCCTTCAGGCAATTGCACTAAATCCCAAGTCTCATTTCCATATATAGTGCATCCATCTTCTCATCCATAGCTTTCTCCCAACACACATTTCCAACAGCCTCATCAATGCATGTGGGCTCTACAACGTGTACAACTTTTGCCATGTATGCATAGTGATGTGCCACATAACCATCATAGATAAACCTCTGCATAGGATTCTTCACTCTCCCAGATCTTCGCAGCTTTGCATTCATGGCTTCCATAACCTTCTTTACACGAGGTGTTCTCATAGCTGGTATCCCAAGATCCTTATCAAGGATCATCTCTGAGCCACTAGACTCTCCATCAACATGAGAATGCCCTGCATAAATGTCAGGCATATTGAGGGGCTCAACCACTTTCTCTTTGCCTTTATGTGATGTACTAATCACATTTACAGGACTGGTATTTCGACGTAGCCTACCACTCCATGGTCTATCAATTGATCCACTAGATGAGGACTCTCCTGGTCCACTCAAAGACTGTGGTTGGCTGACTTGCATTCTGTGCAACCACATTTCCACTCACAACAGCTTCTTTTTCAGCAGCATACAAGCTGCTCATCTCATCAAAAACAACATCCCTGCTTACCCTCAACTCACGTGTAGCAGGGTTATAACACTTGTATCCCTTTTGCTCAAGGGAATACCCAATAAACACACATTTTTTAGCTTTTGGATTCAGCTTAGTTCTCAGCTCATCTGGCACATGCACATATGCAATGCATCCAAAGACTTTCAGAGAGACAAATCAGGTTTTCTACCAGTTAACCTCTCCTCTGGAGTTACGTCATGTATGGCTGCAGTTGGAGTCCTGTTCATGATGTAAACTGCTGTAGAAACAGCCTCATCCTAATAGCTATGCGGCATATTCTTCTCTCCCATCAATGCTCGCGCAATCTCAGCAATGTGCCTGTTTTCCCGCTCAGTAACTCCATTTTTCTGCGGAGTGTATCTGCATGTAAACTGTCTCCAAATACCATTCTTCTTCAAAAAACCAGAGAACTCATTGTTGGAAAAGTACTCTCCCCCTCCATATGAATTAGGCACTTTACATATTTCCCTGTTTGCTTTTCAACCATAACTCTAAAATTCTGAAAATGAGTGAACACCTCACCCTTCTCCTTCATGAAGTATACCCATACTTTCCTTGTGTGGTCATCAATAAATGTCACATAATACCTGCAGCCTCCCATAGACATGGTCTTCGTAAGACCCCATACATCTGAATGCACAACATCTAGTGCATTTCTGCTTACATTTCTATCACGTGGAAATACATGTTTTGTTTGCTTTCCAAATTGGCATGCTTCACATATTTTTTGCATACCTTCAACTTTAAACTTTGGCAGCCCTGTCACAATTCCTTTAGTCTGCATAGACTTCATTCTCTGTACATTCACATGTCCAATTCTTTTATACCAAATGTATGTGTTTGCAACAATTCCTGAACCATTTACAAACATCGCAGCACTTACTTCAGGCATGTTTACATCCAATGTGTAAACATTCTACCCACTCTGTTGCCTTTTGCAACCAACCTGCACTTGTCTTTAAAGTCTTCAACATAACAACCATCAGGGTTAAACTGAACCTGCAAACCTTGCTCAATTATCTGGCCAACTAAAACCAGATTCTTTGTTATGTTCGGAACATGAAGTACATCTGCAAGGTACTTCACTTTGCCATCCTGTATAGACAATGGCACATCTCCAACATGGGCAATTGGATGAGCAGTGTCATCCCTTGTTTCCACAAAACCTGGTCTTTCAAGGTTTTTCATCTCCTTGAACCACTCTCCACCATGACTTGTCATGTGGTTCGAAGCACCTGGAATCAACGTACCATACATCATCTTTATGTGCTGCTTCAACATTTTCAGACGTGGCATTAATGACATGCTACATAACAAAACAACCTTTCATTATCCTTATTGTTTTTGCTCAAGGATGCATAGTTGTTTTACTGTAATTTTCCATTTTGCATGTCAACCTGCTTCTTATAACAATCTACTTGCACATGTCCAGCCTTACCACAATAATTTCTCATTTTGCATGTCAACCTGCTTCTTATAACAATCTACTTGCACATGTCCAGGCTTACCACAATAAAAGCATCCACGTGTATCATTATACTGCCTTTGCCAATTTCTACGACCTCTTTGACTCCCCCTGCCTCTGAATTGGCCTCTTCCACCTGCGTGTTGTTGTTGTTGTTGTGAATTCTGGGACTGTTATTGTTGTTGCTGCTGCTGGCCATAATTCTGATTACCTGTTCGGCCACCTCCTTGGCCACATCCAATGGCCTCCTCTACCTCGTCCTCTTCTTGAACTTGTGTAGAAGGCTTGTTGCTCTGAACTGTTTTTGTTTTGTAAAGACTTTTGGTCTTTACCCAAGCTCTTCACTTCTATAATCAACATAGACACCAAATCTGTGAAATTGGGAATGTTTTCCCGAGTCTGAATAGACATCTTGAACGCCTTGTATATTGTGGTCTGAGACCACGTAGACAGACTTCCACCTTATCATCATCATCTAGATGCAAGGGATTCCACAATACCCTTGATCTTCAAGGCATAGTCATTCACAGACATACTCTTTTTCTCCACAGTATGAAGTTCATTCTTCAACTACTACTGAAAGACCAATAGATGCAAGGGATTCCACAATACCCTTGATCTTCAATGCATAGTCATTCACAGACATACTCTTTTTTTCCACAGTATGAAGTTCATTCTTCAACTGTATCTTTTGTGCCTTAGTATTTGTTTCATAGAGTTTTACCAAGGTGTCCCATGCCTCCTTAGGGGACTTGTCATCCTTAGGGGACTTGTCATCCTGTATGTGCCCAATCATGGTGTTCTATATACTGATATAGAGAGCCAATACATAACTTTTCTGGCTCCTTGGTTTCAATCCTTGAACTCTTTCACATCTGCAGTAGTCGGATTGATCTCCGGTATCTCCGGTGCCTCTTCATGCTGCTCACCTTCTATGTAGTCCCAGTAACCCTTTCCCATCTCAGGAAATTTGTCAACCTGAACCTCCAAGCATGGAAGTTGTTCTTGTCAAGCTTCTCAACAATAATCTAGTTTATGCCATCATTTGACATCTTGCCAGACACACAAATTTACCAGAAACAACACTCTAGTTTATCCAGCACAGACTGCTGTATTTTTTATGGTGGTACTATACTACACTCAAATGTCACAAACGAGTGACATTAATGTGCATACATACACCCAATGGCAACTATTGACCTTCTTTTGCAGCACACACAATGTCTGCACAACCAATCTGTCTTCCTGTAGTTCTTAAAACAGAGTTCTGCATAGAATCGATGACTTACCTGTAGTGCTCGAAATCGCATGCTTTCTGAAAAACAAAGATCCTAACGCGCTCGAAACACGTTTTGGGCAGGAAACATTTTGTCCAATAGTCCAATAGGACAATATAGTTGCCCTATAGCTTTACTCCCGTGAAGAAAGCTCCTCAATCAGAGATCGTTTGCTAGTGCCTCCCCTCGTAGAGCTCCCGACAAGGGTGTAGTCACCAACACAAATAGGGAAGAGTAGATGAAGCTCTTACCAACACAAATAGGGAAGAGTAGATGAAGCTTTTATCCTTGTACTGCTTCTTGTGCTTCTCTTGCTTGCAACTCAGCCCTTAGCATAAACCAGGCTCTGATACCATGAAAAGACGCAGGGGAGAAGAGAGCTTGAGCTCTTGCAAAAGCACACACACACTCACAAAACCGTAAAAGAGAACACACAAGGTGAGAGGCTGAAAATCTTCTTCTTCTTCACACAACACTCAACACACCATATACAAACATAAGAGTACACACAATATGAAAAGGTACTCAACCAAATACATAGGGTTCTCTATAGTGTGAACCCAACTAAATGAGCTGGCGCTATAACTATGCCAGTCTCTAGAATGGCTATCACATAGCCTGTCATCCCACTGGCCGCATATCACCCATGATCTCACCAACCATGCCAGTGGTGTAAGTGTGGAGCCTATCCCCCAGGCGGGTCATAAGTGTGCACTGCCTCACTAGATGAGCTCGATATCTCAATAATGGATACAAGTGAGCTAAGTGAGCTAAGAGGTGCAATCTCGAGACGAGAACCGTCCAATGGCCTAAGATGTTGTTAAGGCCTTTTGGGTGAAGGGCTATTGAAAGGGAAGATGAATAAATGGATCTTATGGAACCTCTAATTGTAGATGCAATGCGAGTAACATCTTTAGAGAATGATCTAAAAATTCAGGAATAAAAAGATCCTTTTATGGGATGAGAGCAAGACTCAGATGCTGTACAAGGGGTTGATCTTGTATGTGTTTCCAAACAACTATGTCAACTTTGAGCAACTTGGTGACAATTGTGTGGGTGTGGCTATTGAAAGGGAAAATGAGAGTACATCAAGCAGAACTATACCCAATGTGGATAGCATCAGCTTAGTTAAGAGGCCCATTAAACAGACTACAATCCTAGACAACAGTCCATTACAATGCTATGTAGCCATTGAGACCATGTAGGTTGATGGAGAATATATCACTTATGAGTTTCCAATTGGTTAATGATGCCCCAAAATAATAATAAAAAGGACCTACACTTTTATAATAAATAGAATTCCAAAAGAGAGAGCACCACCAACTTGTAGTTTTTATGTGTGAGTTGAATTAGTACAAAGGGTTTCCACTATTAATTATTGTCAAAGTAAATGTTGTCAACTTGCGGACCATGACATGGTACTGAGAATATGTCAAGATTTTTGGGGGCGGTCTCAGGAAACCTTCACAAACTATGTATATGATGTGCTCTCCGTATCTTGATGTCACCCTCTCCCATAAGATCCAAGCTAATTTCCTCAATGAAAGAGTTTGTCTCATCTCCCCCTCCATCTAAATCATGGACATCTGTAGATGTGTCCTCTGTGTCTGTAGGAGCCTCCATTTCGGATCCATCCCCACCATGATCACCCTCCTCAGTGTCTGCACAAATTGGAGGCTTTCTCTTTCTCCCAATCTTCTTTGGAGGTGTTGAGGCTTTGTCTTTGCCCTTCCCTCTAGTCTTTAAAGGAAGAGTTGTACTTTCACCCATATCCACATGTACAAAAGAATTACATATGAAAAAAATCCTATGTAAGGCTCTTTGAAGGTTGCAAAGGGGCTAAGAGAAGCCAAGGTTGCCAAGGCTCTAACGGCTTTGAAGGCTATAGCATGCAACATGAGGCTGTCATGGCTAAAAAACATGAAGCCAAGAAGCTAAAAAACATGGTCATGCCCTTCAAAGAAGCTAAAGAACAGCCATCATGGTTGGATTCTTTGAAGGGCTTGAGCTACTTTGAAGAGCCATAAAAAATGAGAAAAGGGAGCTCTCGGGAGGCCGCGATATCGTGGCCTCCCAGCAGCCCCCTTTGCTCATTTTTTATGACCCTTCAAAGAAGCTAAAGACCAGCTATCATGGTCATGTGCCAAAATACATGAAGCCAAGAAGAGCCATCGTCGTTCCTTTCATCGGACTATGGGGGGGGGGGGGCTTGAGCTACTTTAAAGATGCCATCAAAAATGAGAAAAGGGGGCTCTCCGGAGGCCGCGATATCACAGCCTCCCAGGAACCCCCTTTGCTCGTTTTTTATGGCCCTTCAAAGAAGCAAAAGACCATCTCTATGCCCTTTGATGGGCAAAAAAATGGGCAGAGAGGGCTCCCAGAAGGCCGCAATATGGCAGCCTCCCGGGGAGCCCTCTCTGCCCCCTTTTTGGCACATTAGAATGAAGAAAAAGAGGATCAATAGACCAACCTAGATGTGTTGCGACCCTTGATGTGCTATGACCCACCGACCCTCGACCCGTGATGCAACCTGCTCTGGTGCTGTTATGATGTCGTGTCCCTGATGCTTACTATGACCATGAACGCTGCTGCAACCTTGCGACCTGCTGCCATCTTTAAAGCCAAGAAGAGCCACAATCATGTCATCATGGGACATTTAGGGGGGGGGCTTGAGCAACTTTGAAGAGCCATCAAAAAAACGAGCAAAGGGGTCTCCCGAGAGACCGTGATATTGCAGCCTCCCGGGAGTCCCCTTTGCTCATTTTTTATGGCCCTTCAAAGAAGCAAAAGACCAGCCATCTCAGTGCCCTTTGATGGTGGGCAAAGAGGGCTCCCAGAAGGCCGTGATATCGTGGCCTATGGGGAGCCCTCTCTGCCCTTTTTTGGGCACATTAGAATGCAGAATAAGAGGACCATCTTGGAGGACGACCCACCGACCCTCAATGTGCTACCCGGCGCTGCTGCGATGTAGTGTCCCCCGTGCTGCGACCCGCCGGCGTTGCAGTGGAGGTCTAGGGGAGGAGTGGAGGAGTAAGGGAGGAGATGGAGAGTGGAGGAGTAAGGGGGCGTATGGAGGAGTAAGCGTTTAGGGTATGAGTAAATAAGACGTTGGGAGGCTAAAAAAAAGGGGAGAGAGGAGAAAAGACTAACTAAACTAAAGACTAACTCAAGATTGAAGACTAACTAAACTAGAACTAAAACTAAACTGCTAAACCACTGAGACTACTAATCTAGACTAAAGACTACTACTAACTCAAGATTAAAGACTAACTAAACTAGAACTAAAACTAAACTGCTAAACCACTGAGACTACTAATCTAGACTAAAGACTACTACTAACTCAAGATTAAAGACTAACTAAACTAGAACTAAAACTAAACTGCTAACCGCGCTGAGACTACTAATCTAGACTAAAGACTACTACTAAACTAAACTAAAGACTAACTAAACTAGAACTAAAACTAAACTGCTAACTGCGCTGAGACTACTAATCTAGACTAAAGACTACTACTAAACTAAACTAAAGACTAACTACTAAACTAGAACTACTAACTACTAACCTAGACTACTACTAAAGACTAACTTACAAGTACTAACTAGAATCTAACAAGTAGTAAACATTATTCACAAAGATACGATGTGATCTATATTGTGTTAGTGGCAATTAACGGTGGTCCACAGTAATCCATTTAGTGTAGCCGCCATAAATGGCAATTAACGGGCCATAAATGGCAAAGCCATTCTATCCCTTGTTGAGGGGTTGAGAGAACCCTTTCTTGTCCACACTAAAATATTCCATGACTTGCAGAATCAAAAAATGTTATGGAGCACAATCTCCTCATAACCCTCACTGCATCAGATGGCGCATACTAAAACATAATTGTTTATGCCTACAAATTATATGTGAACCAAGTAGCCGCCACTTCTTGATTGAGCATTCAATTCAAAATATGGCATTTATTGCCATTATTTGGCCACCATATCCATTTGCGGCGACGTTCAAGTTGGACTATGCCATATCTGCACTTCTCGACACCATCTCTCTTTCTTGGTTGCTCTTCATTGTGTTTCTTTCTCCTAGCCATCCTTGCCTTAGAATTGCTCTTCTGCCATTCCTCATCTTTTTAGATTTCTTATTGCTCAGCTCACAATGACGTCCTTCCTTGTTATCAACCATGGTGCTTAGACTTTGAAAATCAGATATGACACTGCTGTTTGTGAGGTTTCACTGCTGCTACAACTCACTGATTTCTTTGGTTTACAAAGTAGCGACATTGTCCTCCAAGAGGAGACAAGACTTCAAGATGTAGGGATCATTCATCGACCACTTGAGCTGGAAACCAAAGAATTTGGATTCAAGGTGGAGCCAAAGTATGGTGGTGTGTTCTCTATAGTAACAACACAGGAGGCTACACCTTCTACCAAATCGAGGGACATTGTGAGTGTGATCAGCTTGCTTGAAAAGCTCCCACTTAATAGTTCATTACATGTTGCTTTCTTGAGTGCCACCACTATAGAGTAGGTTTCAAAGTTGCCCCGACACTATAATGGCTACATTGTGTTTGAGCTTCTGCCAACTCCTCTGGGGTCTGCAATGTTTAGGATGGATCAAAATTCTGATGGTCATGTCTGGACGCTATACTCTACAAGCTCGCAAGACTCTTTCAATGGAATGGTTCGAATAAGTAAGTGTGTGGGCTACTTGAGGTGTTGCAATTTGGATTGTCCTTATATCAATCGGACAAAACTATGCAATGGAAAGGAAAATTGAGAAAAACATGTCCAGTGGGTCCAATTGATAGAGTGTGGTTCCTTGGTATGCATTCATTGTGGTGGTGGTGAGATACCAATTTGTGTTGCACATTATAAAGCTTTCATTTACTACTACATTCCGTGTGATCGTGAACGTACTTTAAGATGTGCAGTGCATGTGGGAGTTCATGAGCATCCTATTGATGAGGGGAGCAGTTGAGGTAAAAAAAAGAAAGTAGATGAAATGGTATCAGATCGTGCAAGAAAGAACCCTTTCATGTCCTGCAAAAATATTGAAGTTGGTGTTGCCAAAGATATTGTCATGGACATGCTGATTGTTGGTAAAGAGGAAGCAACTGAGGAGTTGGATGAGCTTGGTGTTCAGCAGGTTCTTTGAGACAATCACACCATTGTCACAAAGAAGGAGGATTCAAAGATCCTTATGTAGTTAGCTAGATATGGATTAAAAGGAGTGGATTGTGGGCTTGATTCATTGTTGGATTTGAAATGGCAGTGCAGATATCCATTTCTACAAAGTATCCTTTTTCCTGGGTGATAACCTCATGTCTTCAAGATGTCTACTGTTGGTCCAGGTTCAGGGCTTGACTTGGTGAATAGAATGAGGCCAGGTGGTAGCTTGGGGCAACAATGGTTGCACTTTGACCATGTCCACCGGGTTAAGGGATGGTCTACCATGGGTGGCCATGTGTATGACCCTTTAATCAGAGAGCTTCTCACAATTGCTACATGTGAATTTAAGCTCGAAGACACTAGGGCACAGATAAAGTTATGGCAGCTCATTAATGATCAAATATTTAAAAATGGATTCCCTTTGCCAGAATTTAGAGGCTTTATATGGCAGATGGAGCAGGTGCAAATTGGCTTGCACTTAGAACAGTATATAATGGTGGACCTGATAATGTGATGGAGGGTAAAGAGAGAACATGTGGTTTTCGTTTTTGGGAAATGAGCATGATAGAGCATATAAGAAAATGCATTAGGCATCCTTTTCAAGAAGAGCATAAGCAGTTGTGTAGAAATTGGAAGAGAGTGACATCAGATACTAGTGCAAAGATTTGTAAAGATGCTTTAAAGAAATGGTGGACACCTATGCATGTAAAAGATGGTGAGTTGTCTGCTCTTGAGACATGGTTGGCATGGTGGGATATACGGGTTTCCCAATGGGGGGATCATTCATGCAACAACATAAGGACACAAAATTTGTTCCTTCTGTGAATTTATCAGAGACAAAGCATTCAAGTATGAGGGGATATACGGGTTTCCCAATGGGGGGATCATTCATGAAACAACATAAGGACACAAGATTTGTTCCTTCTGCGAATTTATCAGAGACAAAGCATTCAAGTATGAGGGGTGCTCATGGATATGCTAAACACATAAGCTTATATAAGGCCACTAATTCAAACCTGGCAATGTATGTGCTTCAAAGTGCACACTACAATTCCTACATGTCTGGCAAACATTTGGGAACAGGACCTACTTTGGACAAACTAAGGGAGAGGATTATGACATGAGATTCAAGCAATGTGTTGACAAAGAGACTAGTTGATGTTGCCCACAGTATTATAGAAGAGGCTGGGCTTTAGACACCTGAAATGCAAAGGCCATCAGTGGAGCAAATCCAAATTAGAAGGAGAAGAGGCTCCGCCACTCTTGCTGCAGCATGATGGAGCATGACAATCATAGGCCGGAGTACATTTATGTTACAGGTAGGCATTGGTGGGAGGAAACCTACCTCTTCAAATGTATATGAAGAGGAGATTCTATGCAAGGAGAGTGTTGTTCATAACACTAATTGGGCCATCAGAAGAATAGAGCCACGTAGTGTGGTGATATGCTTTAGGTTCATTGCTGCACAAAGGCTAGATGTGGAGCACTCATACACACATTAGGTTGAAGTGCAACTGAGGGTGTCCCTGCACCTTGCTTCAAGGGGAGAAGACAACATCCTAATGGTATTAAAGAGAAGTTTGTGTGGTTTTGCAACACCTCTGTAGCCCATACATGGAGTATTGACCAGTCTAACCTTGATGTGCTTGGCCATTCCCTTGGGATGTGGAAGGTTTCTGTTGGGACTTCCATAAAAAAACATAAAAAGGAGCAATCGTAGCATGCAAGTTTTGTGCTTGAGGAGGATGAGAGTTTGCATGTGCAAGGACCAAACATGCAAAGGAGTGCAACAGCATTGAGTCATGTTCGGGCTGTTGGTCAAAGGGATAATAGGATCGTGAAGTGGAGATCCAAGCTAAGTAAATATTTTCAAGAGAGGATTCAAAAGGCTCAATGTTTGAATGTTGAAGTAGTGCAAGAGAAGATAATAAGTCCAAATGAAATGCATCTTTTCTACGTGCATACAGAAAGTTCTATTGCAAAGGGTCTGACATACGCAGTGACAATATCAGAGTTTCCACACTGCTTCTGCCAAGGACTTCATGCAATGATATGCAAAGAAAGGGATCTACTTTATCTTCATCGATGTTTTGGGACTGAGTGATAAAGTGCACGAGTTTATGCACCAATCAGCTCTTACAAAGGTGGAATTGTTCCAAGCACTAACTTCTCGTAAAAACTAGCCAAGTATTGGCTAGCCACTTGGTTGAATTTTGAGACTAGATGGGATCATTTTGGACCAGCCTTATGTATTTGGAGTAGGTATGAGGATGCATTAGCTTTTTTTGGGAGAAGAATTTGAGAAATGCTTATATATGTTTTGATAAATCTTCAATGTAATTTTGGGAATGTATAGAAGCGTCAAAGCTACCCTTGATGTAATTTTGAAATTTTGATGTTGGGTAACGGTCTAAGAACCCTTGCTTCTAAATGTGTATGGCTTTCTTTGTATTTAATAAAATCATGTGGCCTTTTGGATTTTACATTAATAAATGGGAAATAACTATATTTGGAACATAAATGACTTGAGGATAATGAATTGATTCGTACATATTAACAATGATATAGATGCTCAAGTGGTTTTGGTTTTTCAATCTTTAAGAGACTATTGTTGTTTGAATGAAGGAAAAGTAATTGCTAAAATTTTAATCCTTGAAGTCCTTGACATTAAAAATAACGCGAACAAAACATCAACCATAAATAAAGTAGAGAGGGCTATATTTAGAGATGTTTTCAATAAATAAATTTTAACTAGGGAGCTAACTACAATGTAATTTTTGATAGCATATAGATGCAATCAGAGCTAGCTAAATTATACTTTTGATATTAGATATATGTTCTTAAGACCATATTTCTGTGGATTTTTCATATTCAAGAAAATTCATGTATATATGATCTTCTCCAAAAATGAATGAGAGATACCTTATTTGGAACATAAATAACTTGCACTTTGTTGTTGTGAAAATCAACAAAATCAACAAAAGTCCTCACTTGAACTACCACCTTGCTCGAATGCAGTCACTCGAATTCTAGTAATCCTCTATACAAGGGTGCGAGGTGTGACGTTTATTATATGTAATGTATGACGTGCAGTGTGACTATGTGACTGTGAGTGTAACATGTGATTTGCAATGTGCAAGGTGAAATGGTGTGTGTTGTGAATATCGTGTTTGTTTATCCAAGCATGAGGTGCTCCACTCTCTTCCTTGCTTATCCTTCAAGGGCTATGCCTTGCTTATCCAAGCATGAGGTGCTCCACTCTCTTCCTTGCTTATCCTTCAAGGGCTATGCCTCCTTTGCCTACTCCTTCTCCAAGCAACACACGGAAAGAAACAATGGGAGTTTCCTCTACCATTGGAATCTCACAAACATTTCCATAATCCCACACTTCCTTTTAATATCTCCTCTTCCTCTCCTATGCACATCTCCCTTTCATCTCTTTAGCTCCACTCCCTTTCCCCACTTCTTGGCTCCCTTGGATGTGTGGGTTGTGATTGGAATGATTAAAAGGTTGACGTCGATGAAGTGCTATCTAAATGTGGTTTTGTTCTTTGTATCTCTCAATCATTAGATTTATGCTCCCTTAGAGAGATATGCTGTTAAGTGGTGCTATAACTGGAGGCTTCCTTTTCTTTTGTAGGAGAAGGGTTCTCTTCTGCAAGAAGGGAAAATACCTATACACTATAACCTTCTTCACAGGATCCTCATGAATTCTCAACATTGATCCTATTTCTTTACATTGTTTGCATAGCATCATAGAATCTTCATCTTTGCAGAGTCTTGTCATCTTGCCAAAGATCAATATCTTTTTTTAGCTTACTTCTTGCTCTAAAGTATGAACACAAATGATCTCCCATTATGGTTATCATCTTGCATATTTCCTTTCTTCATGTTGATGGATGTTGTAATGTCAACCTTAAGGTAGAACCTCTTTGTTGATTTATCACACACTTTCAATTTGATCCAAATGGTGATTGACATCCACAATTTTGGAGTCACAAACACGTGTTGAAATGAGCACACATAAGAGTAAAGTGTGAAGAGTGAAGAGCAATTTGAGCCATGTGAGGCTTTGCAAGCTCATTCACCTTATAAAAAATAAGGCAATTCTCACATTTTGACTTTTAGAGACTTCACATCGGAATGCATAAAGTTATCTCCTTCTATAAAATACTGGTTTATAAGGCGAATCTTTGATAATCAACTTTTAGCACCTTACATGCCTTGTAGGGACAATTCCGTACTCCCATCACATATATACAGTGTAACCTTCATCAATGATGCCATTAAGCAAATAATGGGAGGCAAATCTTGCATCCTTCAGGCAATTTCCCATCCTTTTAGTTGCATTTGAATTTATAATTCATTACCTCTATTAGCTTTTCCATGGTTGTTATGTGCCAAAATAATTTCATGTGAAAGATCTTATTCCCTCAAACTTTTGAAGATTGCCACATGCATAGCTCCCCACGTATGATTGACTAGAACTCAGTCCTAATCATAAAGACATGTAGTTTCTTGCCCCTCGTCTTGCCCCTCGTCTTGCCCATTCATAATTTCCTCTTGTCAATACACTTGGGAAAAAAGTAACCCAAGATGGATACTATGGTTCGTAGTCATGGCCCCAAATGCCTCCTTGAAGGGTTCTTAGTCACATGATTCTTTTATATCCACACATTTCATGGCCCCAAATTCCTCCTTGAAGAAGTGTTCTTTATCACATGACTCTTTATTTGTGGAAAAGCCATCCCCTTTTCAAACTTTGCAAAGTAATCCTCAAGGCAGTGCTATCACCTTAATCACATATGAGTGCAATGCTAATTTGAATAATCTCGAATGAAAAAATTCCATTTTAGCTATCCCTCATAACACATGCATTATCTAATGGATGCTCTTCCCCTTTCTCCATTTCTCCTCTTATTTCTTATTTCTTAACTTTCCTCTCCACTCTTTTTTTTATTTACCTTTCTTCTTCCTCTTCTATTTGTCTTCTTCTTCTCATTATTCCTTTACTATTTTAACCATGAATTGCAATTGGTTTTTGGAGATCTTTTTGAAATATATAAAGGTTATACAAAGGCCTCTATAAGAAGGCAAAGAGGGGGAGGTAGGAAAGCCATGCTATATAGACATGTTTATAAGAATATATATTTGACCAACAAGCCTAAAGTTCTAGTGGAATGGCTTAATTTGCAGTTTCCTATAGGATGAAACATATTGAGAAGTCATTTGCACTCCTCTTTTTTTTCCTCTCCTCTTTTTAAGCAAATGAAAATTGGTCATTTGTACACTTATGCACTCTATTTATCACAACAATTTAGTCCTTGTAACTAGGTTTACTAGTGTGGTCCCAAGAGCATGTCATCCTCAACTATGATTGAGCCTATATCTTCATAGGATTCTATTTCAATGAGATAATATTCAATTATGACCAAGCCTATACTTTTAGAATTCTATCTTGATTCTATTTCAATTAAATCTCTTGGTTAACAAGCCAATGACTTGATGATTTTCTCGTTTGTGCACTTCTCCAAACATACTAATATTTCTTATTCTATTGTTTCTCTTTGTTTACTTAAAGTTCAACATTATAGACTCTTAGTTTAAGTGGTTATATTAAAGATATTTTTTGAAGAAAAAATATCTTTAATATAACCACTATGAAGTTCAGCATTATAGACTCTTAGTTTGAGAGGTTATATTAAAGATATTTTTGAATAAAAAATTTGACTTAAGACTCATGAACTTTTATGTATCTTTTTTTGACTCAAACACTTTCATCTTAATTGGCCTTTTTTTTCTTCTATAACAGAAATGTTTATGCTTTTTGTCAAGCTTCAACTCTTGTTTTCAAATAAAACTTTTTAATAGATCACCACCAGTATTACTGTTAATTTTTATTTTACAGTTTATAGGGGCACATTGAGATATAATATCACCATCTAAATTTTGGAATGCTCCAATCGAACACATGTTCTCAATGGATGTCCTTATTCATGTCAATCATGTGCATGCTTAGAGGATGGCAGAAGAAAGAAAAGAATGGTGTTGATTAAATTTTTTTTTCTTATCAAAACACTAAAATAGTGTTTCTTTCTATTTTCCAAACACATTTATTTCAATGAATAAACTTTTTGTAGTAAATTACTTGTCTTTTGGGATGTACAAATTATGTGATACTTAAAAACACACACACATGTACATGCATAGTGTGTGTGTGTGTGCATATGTGTGTGTGTGTGTGTGTGTGTGTGTGCATGCGTGCGTGTGCACACATACATGTACGTGTGTGTGTGTGTGTACATGTGCACGTGCACATGTATAGTGTGTGTGTGTGTGTGCGTGTGCACGTGCACA